>NW_026737261.1:0-45836 GCF_949786415.1 Peromyscus eremicus | reverse complement strand
ATTTAGGACTAGGAAACAAACGAAAGCTCGCCTTACAAAAACACACTCTGCTTTTGAGAAAAGAGCACGCTTCTTCTCTACTGTGTTTCCTATAGGGCCAGAACAGTGAGCTTGCTCAGAACATAAGAACTGTGCTTCCTACACACACGGGCCATATCTAGTTCAACTCTGCTTAGGAAACTGACAAGAACAGTAGCTCCTCTTCAGTCCAATACACTGTATTTGCTGGGAACAGACGCGAGAGCTATTTGCACTATGTATGGCAAGGGGAGCGCAATAGTGACTTTCCTTACCAGAAAACAACTCTTGCTCTTAGGACCAGAAACTGCATGTGATTCGACTCCATTTAGGACTGGGAAACAAACGCTAGCTTGCCTTACAAGAAACACACTCTACTTTTGAGAAAAGAGCACTCTTCTACTCTAATGTGTTTCTATGGTGTCCGAACAGTGAGCTTGCTCAGAACAAAAGAACTGTGCTTCCTACACCCACGGCCATATCTAGTTCAATTCTCCTTAGAAACCTGACAAGAACAGTAAATCCTCTTCAGTCCAATACACTGTACTTGCTGGGAATAGACGCCAGTGCTATTTGTTCTGTGTATGGCAATTCCAGCGCAATAGTGACTCTTCTTACCATAAAACAACTCTTGCTCGTAGGACCAGAAACTGCATGTTATTCAACTCGATTTAGGACTGAAAAGCAAACGCTAGCTCGCCTTACAAAAACACACTCTGCTTTTGAGAAAAGAGCACTCTTCTACTCTACTGTGTTTCCTATAGGGCAAGAACAATGAGCTTGCTCAGAAAAAAAGAACTGTGCTTCCTACACACACGGGCCATATCTAGTTCAACTCTGCTTAGGAAACTGACAAGAACAGTAGTTCCTCTTCAGTCCAATACACTGTACTTGCTGGGAACAGATGGGAGGGCTATATGCACTGTGTATGGCAATGGGAGCGCAATAGTGATTTTCCTTACCAGAAAACAACTCTTGCTCGTAGGACCAGAAACTGCATGTGATTGCACTCCATTTAGGACTGGTAAACAAACGCTAGCTCGCCTTACAAGAAACACACTCTGCTTTAGAGAAAAGAGCACTCTTCTACTCTACTGTGTTTCCTATGGGGTCCAAAAAGTGAGCTTGCTCAGAGCAAAGAACTGTGCTTCTTACACACACGGGCCATATCTAGTTCAACTCTGCTTAGGAAACTGACAAGAACAGTAGCTCCTATTCAGTCCAATACACTGTACTTGCTGGGAAAAGACGCGAGAGCTATTTGCCTTGTGTAGGGCAATGGGAGCGCAATAGTGACTTTCCTTACCAGAAAAAAACTCTTGTTTGTAGGACCAGAAACTGCATGTGATTCAAATCCATTTAGGACTAGGAAACAAACGCAAGCTCGCCTTACAAAAACACACTCTGCTTTTGAGAAAAGAGCACGCTTCTACTCTACTGTGTTTCCTATAGGGCGAGAACAGTGAGCTTGCTCAGAACCAAAGAACTGTGCTTCCTACACACGGGCCATATCTAGTTCACCTCTGCTTAGGAAACTGACAAGAACAGTAGCTCCTCTTCAGGCCGATACACTGTACTTGCTGGGAACAGACGCGAGTGCTATTTGCATTGTGTATGGCAATGGGAACGCAATAGTGACTTTCCTTACCAGAAAACAACTCTTGTTCGTAGGACAAGAAACTGCATGTGATTCAACGCCATTTAGGACTGCGAAACAAATGCTAGCTCGCCTTACATGAAACACACTCTGCTTTTGAGAAAAGAGCACTCTTCTACTCTACTGTGATTCCTATAGGGCTAGAACAGTGAGCTTGCTCAGAACAAAAGAACTGTGCTTCCTACACACGGGCCATATCTAGTTCAACTCTGCTTAGGAAACTGACAAGAACAGTAGCTCCTCTTCAGGCCGATACACTGTACTTGCTGGGAACAGACGCGAGTGCTATTTGCACTGTGTAGGGCAATGGGAGCGCAATAGTGACTTTCCTTACCAGAAAACAACTCTTGTTCATAGGACCAGAAACTGCATGTGATTCAACTCCATTTAGGACTGGGAAACAAATGCTAGCTCGCCTTTCAAGAAACACACTCTGCTTTAGAGAAAAGAGCACTCTTCTACTCTACTGTGTTCCCAATGGGGTCAGAACAGTGAGCTTGCTCAGAACAAAAGAACTTTGCTTCCTACACACACGGCCATATCTTGTTCAATTCTGCTTAGGAACCTGACAAGAACAGTAGATCCTCTTCAGTCCAATACACTGTACTTGCTGGGAACAGACGCCAGTGCTATTTGTCCTGTGTATGGCAATGGCAGCGCAATAGTGACTCTTCTTACCATAAAACAATACTTGCTCGTAGGACCAGAAACTGCATGTGATTCAACTCCATTTAGGACTGGAAAAAAAAAACGCTAGCTCAAATTACAAGAAACACACTCTGCTTTAGAGAAAAGAGCACTCTTCTACTCTACTGTGTTTCCTATAGGGCCAGAACAGTGAGCTTGCTCAGAACAAAAGAACTGTGCTTCCTACACACGGGCCATGTCTAGTTCAAGTCTGCTTAGGAAACAGACAAGAACAGTAGCTCCTCTTCAGTCCGATACACTGTACTTGCTGGGAACAGACGCGAGTGCTATTTGCAATGTGTATGGCAATGGGAACGCAATAGTGACTTTCCTTACCAGAAAACAACTCTTGCTCGTAGGTCCAGAAACTGCATGTGATTCAACTCCATTTAGGACTGGGAAACAAATGCTAGCTCGAATTACATGAAACACACTCTGCTTTTGAGTAAAGAGCACTCTTCTACTCTATAGTGTTTCCTAGGTGGCCAGAACAGTGAGCTTGCTCAGAACAAAAGAACTGTGCTTCCTACACACACGGGCCATATCTAGTTCAACTCTGCTTAGGAAACTGACAAGAACAGTAGCTCCTCTTCAGTCTGATAAACTGTACTTGCTGGGAACAGACGGGAGGGCTATTTGCACTGTGTATGGCAATGGGAGCACAATAGTGACTTTCCTTACCAGAAAACAACTCTTGCTCGTAGGACCAGAAACTGCATGTGATTCCACTCCATTTAGGCCTGGTAAACAAACGCTAGCTCGCCTTACAAGAAACACACTCTGCTTTAGAGAAAAGAGCACTCTTCTACTCTACTGTGTTTCCTATGGGGTCCAAACAGTGAGCTTGCTCAGAACAAAGAACTGTGCTTCTTACACACACGGACCATATCTAGTTCTACTCTGCTTAGGAAACTGACAAGAACAGTAGCTCCTATTCAGTCCAATACACTGTATTGCTGGGAAAAGACGCGAGTGCTATTTGCCTTGTGTAGGGCCATGGGAGCGCAATAGTGACTTTCCTTACCAGAAAAAAACTCTTGTTCGTAGGACCAGAAACTGCATGTGATTCAACTCCATTTAGGACTAGGAAACAAACGAAAGCTCGCCTTACAAAAACACACTCTGCTTTTGAGAAAAGAGCACGCTTCTTCTCTACTGTGTTTCCTATAGGGCCAGAACAGTGAGCTTGCTCAGAACATAAGAACTGTGCTTCCTACACACACGGGCCATATCTAGTTCAACTCTGCTTAGGAAACTGACAAGAACAGTAGCTCCTCTTCAGTCCAATACACTGTATTTGCTGGGAACAGACGCGAGAGCTATTTGCACTATGTATGGCAAGGGGAGCGCAATAGTGACTTTCCTTACCAGAAAACAACTCTTGCTCTTAGGACCAGAAACTGCATGTGATTCGACTCCATTTAGGACTGGGAAACAAACGACAGCTTGCCTTACAAGAAACACACTCTACTTTTGAGAAAAGAGCACTCTTCTACTCTAATGTGTTTCTATGGTGTCCGAACAGTGAGCTTGCTCAGAACAAAAGAACTGTGCTTCCTACACCCACGGCCATATCTAGTTCAATTCTCCTTAGAAACCTGACAAGAACAGTAAATCCTCTTCAGTCCAATACACTGTACTTGCTGGGAATAGACGCCAGTGCTATTTGTTCTGTGTATGGCAATTCCAGCGCAATAGTGACTCTTCTTACCATAAAACAACTCTTGCTCGTAGGACCAGAAACTGCATGTTATTCAACTCGATTTAGGACTGAAAAGCAAACGCTAGCTCGCCTTACAAAAACACACTCTGCTTTTGAGAAAAGAGCACTCTTCTACTCTACTGTGTTTCCTATAGGGCAAGAACAATGAGCTTGCTCAGAAAAAAAGAACTGTGCTTCCTACACACACGGGCCATATCTAGTTCAACTCTGCTTAGGAAACTGACAAGAACAGTAGTTCCTCTTCAGTCCAATACACTGTACTTGCTGGGAACAGATGGGAGGGCTATATGCACTGTGTATGGCAATGGGAGCGCAATAGTGATTTTCCTTACCAGAAAACAACTCTTGCTCGTAGGACCAGAAACTGCATGTGATTGCACTCCATTTAGGACTGGTAAACAAACGCTAGCTCGCCTTACAAGAAACACACTCTGCTTTAGAGAAAAGAGCACTCTTCTACTCTACTGTGTTTCCCATGGGGTCCAAAAAGTGAGCTTGCTCAGAGCAAAGAACTGTGCTTCTTACACACACGGGCCATATCTAGTTCAACTCTGCTTAGGAAACTGACAAGAACAGTAGCTCCTATTCAGTCCAATACACTGTACTTGCTGGGAAAAGACGCGAGAGCTATTTGCCTTGTGTAGGGCAATGGGAGCGCAATAGTGACTTTCCTTACCAGAAAAAAACTCTTGTTTGTAGGACCAGAAACTGCATGTGATTCAAATCCATTTAGGACTAGGAAACAAACGCAAGCTCGCCTTACAAAAACACACTCTGCTTTTGAGAAAAGAGCACGCTTCTACTCTACTGTGTTTCCTATAGGGCGAGAACAGTGAGCTTGCTCAGAACCAAAGAACTGTGCTTCCTACACACGGGCCATATCTAGTTCACCTCTGCTTAGGAAACTGACAAGAACAGTAGCTCCTCTTCAGGCCGATACACTGTACTTGCTGGGAACAGACGCGAGTGCTATTTGCATTGTGTATGGCAATGGGAACGCAATAGTGACTTTCCTTACCAGAAAACAACTCTTGTTCGTAGGACAAGAAACTGCATGTGATTCAACGCCATTTAGGACTGCGAAACAAATGCTAGCTCGCCTTACATGAAACACACTCTGCTTTTGAGAAAAGAGCACTCTTCTACTCTACTGTGATTCCTATAGGGCTAGAACAGTGAGCTTGCTCAGAACAAAAGAACTGTGCTTCCTACACACGGGCCATATCTAGTTCAACTCTGCTTAGGAAACTGACAAGAACAGTAGCTCCTCTTCAGGCCGATACACTGTACTTGCTGGGAACAGACGCGAGTGCTATTTGCACTGTGTAGGGCAATGGGAGCGCAATAGTGACTTTCCTTACCAGAAAACAACTCTTGTTCATAGGACCAGAAACTGCATGTGATTCAACTCCATTTAGGACTGGGAAACAAATGCTAGCTCGCCTTTCAAGAAACACACTCTGCTTTAGAGAAAAGAGCACTCTTCTACTCTACTGTGTTCCCAATGGGGTCAGAACAGTGAGCTTGCTCAGAACAAAAGAACTTTGCTTCCTACACACACGGCCATATCTTGTTCAATTCTGCTTAGGAACCTGACAAGAACAGTAGATCCTCTTCAGTCCAATACACTGTACTTGCTGGGAACAGACGCCAGTGCTATTTGTCCTGTGTATGGCAATGGCAGCGCAATAGTGACTCTTCTTACCATAAAACAATACTTGCTCGTAGGACCAGAAACTGCATGTGATTCAACTCCATTTAGGACTGGAAAAAAAAAACGCTAGCTCAAATTACAAGAAACACACTCTGCTTTAGAGAAAAGAGCACTCTTCTACTCTACTGTGTTTCCTATAGGGCCAGAACAGTGAGCTTGCTCAGAACAAAAGAACTGTGCTTCCTACACACGGGCCATGTCTAGTTCAAGTCTGCTTAGGAAACAGACAAGAACAGTAGCTCCTCTTCAGTCCGATACACTGTACTTGCTGGGAACAGACGCGAGTGCTATTTGCAATGTGTATGGCAATGGGAACGCAATAGTGACTTTCCTTACCAGAAAACAACTCTTGCTCGTAGGTCCAGAAACTGCATGTGATTCAACTCCATTTAGGACTGGGAAACAAATGCTAGCTCGAATTACATGAAACACACTCTGCTTTTGAGTAAAGAGCACTCTTCTACTCTATAGTGTTTCCTAGGTGGCCAGAACAGTGAGCTTGCTCAGAACAAAAGAACTGTGCTTCCTACACACGGGCCATATCTAGTTCAACTCTGCTTAGGAAACTGACAAGAACAGTAGCTCCTCTTCAGTCTGATAAACTGTACTTGCTGGGAACAGACGGGAGGGCTATTTGCACTGTGTATGGCAATGGGAGCACAATAGTGACTTTCCTTACCAGAAAACAACTCTTGCTCGTAGGACCAGAAACTGCATGTGATTCCACTCCATTTAGGCCTGGTAAACAAACGCTAGCTCGCCTTACAAGAAACACACTCTGCTTTAGAGAAAAGAGCACTCTTCTACTCTACTGTGTTTCCTATGGGGTCCAAACAGTGAGCTTGCTCAGAACAAAGAACTGTGCTTCTTACACACACGGACCATATCTAGTTCTACTCTGCTTAGGAAACTGACAAGAACAGTAGCTCCTATTCAGTCCAATACACTGTACTTGCTGGGAAAAGACGCGAGTGCTATTTGCCTTGTGTAGGGCCATGGGAGCGCAATAGTGACTTTCCTTACCAGAAAAAAACTCTTGTTCGTAGGACCAGAAACTGCATGTGATTCAACTCCATTTAGGACTAGGAAACAAACGAAAGCTCGCCTTACAAAAACACACTCTGCTTTTGAGAAAAGAGCACGCTTCTTCTCTACTGTGTTTCCTATAGGGCCAGAACAGTGAGCTTGCTCAGAACATAAGAACTGTGCTTCCTACACACACGGGCCATATCTAGTTCAACTCTGCTTAGGAAACTGACAAGAACAGTAGCTCCTCTTCAGTCCAATACACTGTATTTGCTGGGAACAGACGCGAGAGCTATTTGCACTATGTATGGCAAGGGGAGCGCAATAGTGACTTTCCTTACCAGAAAACAACTCTTGCTCTTAGGACCAGAAACTGCATGTGATTCGACTCCATTTAGGACTGGGAAACAAACGCTAGCTTGCCTTACAAGAAACACACTCTACTTTTGAGAAAAGAGCACTCTTCTACTCTAATGTGTTTCTATGGTGTCCGAACAGTGAGCTTGCTCAGAACAAAAGAACTGTGCTTCCTACACCCACGGCCATATCTAGTTCAATTCTCCTTAGAAACCTGACAAGAACAGTAAATCCTCTTCAGTCCAATACACTGTACTTGCTGGGAATAGACGCCAGTGCTATTTGTTCTGTGTATGGCAATTCCAGCGCAATAGTGACTCTTCTTACCATAAAACAACTCTTGCTCGTAGGACCAGAAACTGCATGTTATTCAACTCGATTTAGGACTGAAAAGCAAACGCTAGCTCGCCTTACAAAAACACACTCTGCTTTTGAGAAAAGAGCACTCTTCTACTCTACTGTGTTTCCTATAGGGCAAGAACAATGAGCTTGCTCAGAAAAAAAGAACTGTGCTTCCTACACACACGGGCCATATCTAGTTCAACTCTGCTTAGGAAACTGACAAGAACAGTAGTTCCTCTTCAGTCCAATACACTGTACTTGCTGGGAACAGATGGGAGGGCTATATGCACTGTGTATGGCAATGGGAGCGCAATAGTGATTTTCCTTACCAGAAAACAACTCTTGCTCGTAGGACCAGAAACTGCATGTGATTGCACTCCATTTAGGACTGGTAAACAAACGCTAGCTCGCCTTACAAGAAACACACTCTGCTTTAGAGAAAAGAGCACTCTTCTACTCTACTGTGTTTCCTATGGGGTCCAAAAAGTGAGCTTGCTCAGAGCAAAGAACTGTGCTTCTTACACACACGGGCCATATCTAGTTCAACTCTGCTTAGGAAACTGACAAGAACAGTAGCTCCTATTCAGTCCAATACACTGTACTTGCTGGGAAAAGACGCGAGAGCTATTTGCCTTGTGTAGGGCAATGGGAGCGCAATAGTGACTTTCCTTACCAGAAAAAAACTCTTGTTTGTAGGACCAGAAACTGCATGTGATTCAAATCCATTTAGGACTAGGAAACAAACGCAAGCTCGCCTTACAAAAACACACTCTGCTTTTGAGAAAAGAGCACGCTTCTTCTCTACTGTGTTAACTATAGGGCCAGAACAGTGAGCTTGCTCAGAACATAAGAACTGTGCTTCCTACACACACGGGCCATATCTAGTTCAACTCTGCTTAGGAAACTGACAAGAACAGTAGCTCCTCTTCAGTCAAATACACTGTATTTGCTGGGAACAGACGCGAGAGCTATTTGCACTATGTATGGCAAGGGGAGCGCAATAGTGACTTTCCTTACCAGAAAACAACTCTTGCTCTTAGGACCAGAAACTGCATGTGATTCAACTCCATTTAGGACTGGGAAACAAACGCTAGCTTGCCTTACAAGAAACAGACTCTACTTTTGAGAAAAGAGCACTCTTCTACTCTAATGTGTTTCTAATGGTGTCCGAACAGTGAGCTTGCTCAGAACAAAAGAACTGTGCTTCCTACACCCACGGCCATATCTAGTTCAATTCTGCTTAGGAACCTGACAAGAACAGTAAATCCTCTTCAGTCCAATACAATGTACTTGCTGGGAATATGCGCCAGAGCTATTTGTTCTGTGTATGGCAATTTCAGCGCAATAGTGACTCTTCTTAACATAAAACAACTCTTGCTCGTAGGAGCAGAAACTGCATGTGATTCAACTCCATTTAAGACTGGGACACAAAAGCTAGCTCACCTTACAAGAAACACACTCTGCTTTAGAGAAAAGAGCACTCTTCTACTCTACTGTGTTTCCTATAGGGCGAGAACAGTGAGCTTGCTCAGAACCAAAGAACTGTGCTTCCTACACACGGGCCATATCTAGTTCACCTCTGCTTAGGAAACTGACAAGAACAGTAGCTCCTCTTCAGGCCGATACACTGTACTTGCTGGGAACCGACGCGAGTGCTATTTGCACTGTGTATGGCAATGGGAACGCAATAGTGACTTTCCTTACCAGAAAACAACTCTTGTTCGTAGAACCAGAAACTGCATGTGATTCAACTCCATTTAGGACTGCGAAACAAATGCTAGCTCGCCTTACATGAAACACACTCTGCTTTTGAGAAAAGAGCACTCTTCTACTCTACTGTGATTCCTATAGGGCTAGAACAGTGAGCTTGCTCAGAACAAAAGAACTGTGCTTCCTACACACGGGCCATATCTAGTTCAACTCTGCTTAGGAAACTGACAAGAACAGTAGCTCCTCTTCAGGCCGATACACTGTGCTTGCTGGGAACAGACGCGTGTGCTATTTGCACTGTGTAGGGCAATGGGAGCGCAATAGTGACTTTCCTTACCAGAAAACAACTCTTGTTCATAGGACCAGAAACTGCATGTGATTCAACTCCATTTAGGACTGGGAAACAAATGCTAGCTCGCCTTTCAAGAAACACACTCTGATTTAGAGAAAAGAGCACTCTTCTACTCTACTGTGTTCCCAATGGGGTCAGAACAGTGAGCTTGCTCAGAACAAAAGAACTTTGCTTCCTACACACACGGCCATATCTTGTTCAATTCTGCTAAGGAACCTGACAAGAACAGTAGATCCTCTTCAGTCCAATACACTGTACTTGCTGGGAACAGACGCCAGTGCTATTTGTCCTGTGTATGGCAATGGCAGCGCAATAGTGACTCTTCTTACCATAAAACAACACTTGCTCGTAGGACCAGAAACTGCATGTGATTCAACTCCATTTAGGACTGGAAAAAAAAACGCTAGCTCAAATTACAAGAAACACACTCTGCTTTAGAGAAAAGAGCACTCTTCTACTCTACTGTGTTTCCTATAGGGCCAGAACAGTGAGCTTGCTCAGAACAAAAGAACTGTGCTTCCTACACACGGGCCATGTCTAGTTCAAGTCTGCTTAGGAAACAGACAAGAACAGTAGCTCCTCTTCAGTCCGATACACTGTACTTGCTGGGAACAGACGCGAGTGCTATTTGCAATGTGTATGGCAATGGGAACGCAATAGTGACTTTCCTTACCAGAAAACAACTCTTGCTCGTAGGTCCAGAAACTGCATGTGATTCAACTCCATTTAGGACTGGGAAACAAATGCTAGCTCGAATTACATGAAACACACTCTGCTTTTGAGTAAAGAGCACTCTTCTACTCTATAGTGTTTCCTAGGTGGCCAGAACAGTGAGCTTGCTCAGAACAAAAGAACTGTGCTTCCTACACACACTGACCATATCTAGTTCAACTCTGCTTAGGAAACTGACAAGAACAGTAGCTCCTCTTCAGTCTGATAAACTGTACTTGCTGGGAACAGACGTGAGGGCTATTTGCACTGTGTATGGCAATGGGAGCACAATAGTGACTTTCCTTACCAGAAAACAACTCTTGCTCGTAGGACCAGAAACTGCATGTGATTCCACTCCATTTAGGCCTGGTAAACAAACGCTAGCTCGCCTTACAAGAAACACACTCTGCTTTAGAGAAAAGAGCACTCTTCTACTCTACTGTGTTTCCTATGGGGTCCAAACAGTGAGCTTGCTCAGAACAAAGAACTGTGCTTCTTACACACACGGACCATATCTAGTTCTACTCTGCTTAGGAAGCTGACAAGAACAGTAGCTCCTATTCAGTCCAATACACTGTACTTGCTGGGAAAAGACGCGAGTGCTATTTGCCTTGTGTAGGGCCATGGGAGCGCAATAGTGACTTTCCTTACCAGAAAAAAACTCTTGTTCGTAGGACCAGAAACTGCATGTGATTCAACTCCATTTAGGACTAGGAAACAAACGCAAGCTCGCCTTACAAAAACACACTCTGCTTTTGAAAAAAGAGCACGCTTCTTCTCTACTGTGTTTCCTATAGGGCCAGAACAGTGAGCTTGCTCAGAACATAAGAACTGTGCTTCCTACACACACGGGCCATATCTAGTTCAACTCTGCTTAGGAAACTGACAAGAAGAGTATCTCCTCTTCAGTCCAATACACTGTATTTGCTGGGAACAGACGCGAGAGCTATTTGCACTATGTATGGCAAGGGGAGCGCAATAGTGACTTTCCTTACCAGAAAACAACTCTTGCTCTTAGGACCAGAAACTGCATATGATTCGACTCCATTTAGGACTGGGAAACAAACGCTAGCTTGCCTTACAAGAAACACACTCTACTTTTGAGAAAAGAGCACTCTTCTACTCTAATGTGTTTCTATGGTGTCCGAACAGTGAGCTTGCTCAGAACAAAAGAACTGTGCTTCCTACACCCACGGCCATATCTAGTTCAATTCTCCTTAGAAACCTGACAAGAACAGTAAATCCTCTTCAGTCCAATACACTGTACTTGCTGGGAATAGACGCCAGTGCTATTTGTTCTGTGTATGGCAATTCCAGCGCAATAGTGACTCTTCTTACCATAAAACAACTCTTGCTCGTAGGACCAGAAACTGCATGTGATTCAACTCGATTTAGGACTGAAAAGCAAACGCTAGCTCGCCTTACAAAAACACTCTCTGCTTTTGAGAAAAGAGCACTCTTCTACTCTACTGTGTTTCCTATAGGGCAAGAACAATGAGCTTGCTCAGAAAAAAAGAACTGTGCTTCCTACACACACGGGCCATATCTAGTTCAACTCTGCTTAGGAAACTGACAAGAACAGTAGTTCCTCTTCAGTCCAATACACTGTACTTGCTGGGAACAGATAGGAGGGCTATATGCACTGTGTATGGCAATGGGAGCGCAATAGTGACTTTCCTTACCAGAAAACAACTCTTGCTCGTAGGACCAGAAACTGCATGTGATTCCACTCCATTTAGGACTGGTAAACAAACGCTAGCTCGCCTTACAAGAAACACACTCTGCTTTAGAGAAAAGAGCACTCTTCTACTCTACTGTGTTTGCTATGGGGTCCAAAAAGTGAGCTTCCTCAGAGCAAAGAACTGTGCTTCTTACACACACGGGCCATATCTAGTTCAACTCTGCTTAGGAAACTGACAAGAACAGTAGCTCCTATTCAGTCCAATACACTGTACTTGCTGGGAAAATACGCGAGTGCTATTTGCCTTGTGTAGGGCAATGGGAGCACAATAGTGACTTTCCTTACCAGAAAAAAACTCTTGTTTGTAGGACCAGAAACTGCATGTGATTCAAATCCATTTAGGACTAGGAAACAAACGCAAGCTCGCCTTACAAAAACACACTCTGCTTTTGAGAAAAGAGCACGCTTCTTCTCTACTGTGTTTACTATAGGGCCAGAACAGTGAGCTTGCTCAGAACATAAGAACTGTGCTTCCTACACACACGGGCCATATCTAGTTCAACTCTGCTTAGGAAACTGACAAGAACAGTAGCTCCTCTTCAGTCAAATACACTGTATTTGCTGGGAACAGACGCGAGAGCTATTTGCACTATGTATGGCAAGGGGAGCGCAATAGTGACTTTCCTTACCAGAAAACAACTCTTGCTCTTAGGACCAGAAACTGCATGTGATTCAACTCCATTTAGGACTGGGAAACAAACGCTAGCTTGCCTTACAAGAAACACACTCTACTTTTGAGAAAAGAGCACTCTTCTACTCTAATGTGTTTCTAATGGTGTCCGAACAGTGAGCTTGCTCAGAACAAAAGAACTGTGCTTCCTACACCCACGGCCATATCTAGTTCAATTCTGCTTAGGAACCTGACAAGAACAGTAAATCCTCTTCAGTCCAATACAATGTACTTGCTGGGAATATGCGCCAGAGCTATATGTTCTGTGTATGGCAATTCCAGCGCAATAGTGACTCTACTTAACATAAAACAACTCTTGCTCGTAGGAGCAGAAACTGCATGTGATTCAACTCCATTTAAGACTGGGAAACAAAAGCTAGCTCACCTTACAAGAAACACACTCTGCTTTAGAGAAAAGAGCACTCTTCTACTCTACTGTGTTTCCTACAGGGCGAGAACAGTGAGCTTGCTCAGAACAAAAGAACTGTGATTCCTACACACGGGCCATATCTAGTTCACCTCTGCTTAGGAAACTGACAAGAACAGTTGATCCTCTTCAGGCCGATACACTGTACTTGCTGGGAACAGACGCGAGTGCTATTTGCACTGTGTATGGCAATGGGAACGCAATAGTGACTTTCCTTACCAGAAAACAACTCTTGTTCGTAGGACCAGAAACTGCATGTGATTCAACTCCATTTAGGACTGTGAAACAAATGCTAGCTCGCCTTACATGAAACACACTCTGCTTTTCAGAAAAGAGCACTCTTCTACTCTACTGTGATTCCTATAGGGCTAGAACAGTGAGCTTGCTCAGAACAAAAGAACTGTGCTTCCTATACACGGGCCATATCTAGTTCAACTCTGCTTAGGAAACTGACAAGAACAGTAGCTCCTCTTCAGGCCGATACACTGTACTTGCTGGGAACAGACGCGAGTGCTATTTGCACTGTGTAGGGCAATGGGAGCGCAATAGTGACTTTCCTTACCAGAAAACAACTCTTGTTCATAGGACCAGAAACTGCATGTGATTCAACTCGATTTAGGACTGAAAAGCAAACGCTAGCTCGCCTTACAAAAACACACTCTGCTTTTGAGAAAAGAGAACTCTTCTACTCTACTGTGTTTCCTATAGGGCCAGAACAGTGAACTTGCTCAGAACATAAGAACTGTGCTTCCTACACACACGGACCATATCTAGTTCAACTCTGCTTAGGAAACTGACAAGAACAGTAGCTCCTCTTCAGTCTGATACACTGTACTTGCTGGGAACAGACGCGAGAGCTATTTGCACTGTGTATGGCAAGGGGAGCGCAATCGTGACTTTCCTTACCAGAAAACAACTCTTGCTTGTAGGACCAGAAACTGCATGTGATTCAACTCCATTTAGGACTGGGAAACAAATGCTAGCTCGCCTTTCAAGAAACACACTCTGCTTTAGAGAAAAGAGCACTCTTCTACTCTACTGTTTTCCCAATGGGGTCAGAACAGTGAGCTTGCTCAGAACAAAAGAACTTTGCTTCCTACACACACGGCCATATCTTGTTCAATTCTGCTTAGGAACCTGACAAGAACAGTAGATCCTCTTCAGTCCAATACACTGTACTTGCTGGGAACAGACGCCAGCGCTATTTGTCCTGTGTATGGCAATGGCAGCGCAATAGTGACTCTTCTTACCATATAACAACACTTGCTCGTAGGACCAGAAACTGCATGTGATTCAACTCCATTTAGGACTGGAAAAAAAAACGCTAGCTCAAATTACAAGAAACACTCTGCTTTAGAGAAAAGAGCACTCTTCTACTCTACTGTGTTTCCTATGGGGCCAGAACAGTGAGCTTGCTCAGAACAAAAGAACTGTGCTTCCTACACACGGGCCATGTCTAGTTCAAGTCTGCTTAGGAAACAGACAAGAACAGTAGCTCCTCTTCAGTCCGATACACTGTACTTGCTGGGAACAGACGCGAGTGCTATTTGCAATGTGTATGGCAATGGGAACGCAATAGTGACTTTCCTTACCAGAAAACAACTCTTGCTCGTAGGTCCAGAAACTGCATGTGATTCAACTCCATTTAGGACTGGGAAACAAATGCTAGCTCGAATTACATGAAACACACTCTGCTTTTGAGTAAAGAGCACTCTTCTACTCTATAGTGTTTCCTAGGTGGCCAGAACAGTGAGCTTGCTCAGAACAAAAGAACTGTGCTTCCTACACACACGGGCCATATCTAGTTCAACTCTGCTTAGGAAACTGACAAGAACAGTAGCTCCTCTTCAGTCCAATACACTGTACTTGCTGGGAACAGACGGGAGGGCTATTTGCACTGTGTATGGCAATGGGAGCGCAATAGTGACTTTCCTTACCAGAAAACAACTCTTGCTCGTAGGACCAGAAACTCCATGTGATTCCACTCCATTAAGGACTGGGAAAAAAACGCTAGCTCGCCTTACAAGAAACACACTCTGCTTTAGAGAAAAGAGCACTCTTCTACTCTACTGTGTTTCCTATGGGGTCCAAACAGTGAGCTTGCTCAGAACAAAGAACTGTGCTTCTTACACACACGGACCATATCTAGTTCTACTCTGCTTAGGAAACTGACAAGAACAGTAGCTCCTATTCAGTCCAATACACTGTACTTGCTGGGAAAAGACGCGAGTGCTATTTGCCTTGTGTAGGGCAATGGGAGCGCAATAGTGACTTTCCTTACCAGAAAAAAACTCTTGTTCGTAGGACCAGAAACTGCATGTGATTCAACTCCATTTAGGACTAGGAAACAAACGCAAGCTCGCCTTACAAAAACACACTCTGCTTTTGAGAAAAGAGCACTCTTCTACTCTACTGTGTTTCCTATAGGGCCAGAACAGTGAACTTGCTCAGAACATAAGAACTGTGCTTCCTACACACACGGGCCATATCTAGTTCAACTCTGCTTAGGAAACTGACAAGAACAGTAGCTCCTCTTCAGTCTGATACACTGTACTTGCTGGGAACAGACGCGAGAGCTATTTGCACTGTGTATGGCAACTGGAGCACAATCGTGACTTTCCTTACCAGAAAACAACTCTTGCTTGTAGGACCAGAAACTGCATGTGATTCAACTCCATTTAGGACTGGGAAACAAATGCTAGCTCGCCTTTCAAGAAACACACTCTGCTTTAGAGAAAAGAGCACTCTTCTACTCTACTGTGTTTCCTAAAATGCCAGAACAGTGAGCTTGCTCAGAACCAAAGAACTGTGCTTCCTATACACGGGCCATATCTAGGTCAACTCTGATAAGGAAACTGACAAGAACAGTAGCTCCTCTTCAGTCTGATACACTGTACTTGCTGGGAACAGACGCGAGAGCTATTTGCACTGTGTATGGCAAGGGGAGCGCAATCGTGACTTTCTTTACCAGAAAACAACTCTTGCTCGTAGGACCAGAAACTGCATGTGATTCAACTCCATTTAGGACTGGGAAACAAATGCTAGCTTGCCTTTCAAGAAACACACTCTGCTTTAGAGAAAAGAGCACTCTTCTACTCTACTGTGTTCCCAATGGGGTCAGAACAGTGAGCTTGCTCAGAACAAAAGAACTTTGCTTCCTACACACACGGCCATATCTTGTTCAATTCTGCTTAGGAACCTGACAAGAACAGTAGATCCTCTTCAGTCCAATACACTGTACTTGCTGGGAACAGACGCCAGTGCTATTTGTCCTGTGTATGGCAATGGCAGCGCAATAGTGACTCTTCTTACCATAAAACAACACTTGCTCGTAGGACCAGAAACTGCATGTGATTCAACTCCATTTAGGACTGGGAAACAAACGCTAGCTTGCCTTACAAGAAACACACTCTACTTTTGAGAAAAGAGCACTCTTCTACTCTAATGTGTTTCTTATGGTGTCCGAACAGTGAGCTTGCTCAGAACAAAAGAACTGTGCTTCCTACACCCACGGCCATATCTAGTTCAATTCTGCTTAGGAACCTGACAAGAACAGTAAATCCTCTTCAGTCCAATACACTGTACTTGCTGGGAACAGACGCCAGTGCTATTTGTTCTGTGTATGGCAATTCCAGCGCAATAGTGACTCTTCTTACCATAAAACAACTCTTCTTCGTAGGACCAGAAACTGCATGTGATTCAACTCCATTTAAGACTGGGAAACAAAAGCTAGCTCACCTTACAAGAAACACACTCTGCTTTAGAGAAAAGAGCACTCTTCTACTCTACTGTGTTTCCTATAGGGCGAGAACAGTGAGCTTGCTCAGAACCAAAGAACTGTGCTTCCTACACACGGGCCATATCTAGTTCAACTCTGCTTAGGAAACTGACAAGAACAGTAGCTCCTCTTCAGGCCGATACACTGTACTTGCTGGGAACAGACGCGAGTGCTATTTGCACTGTGTATGGCAATGGGAACGCAATAGTGACTTTCCTTACCAGAAAACAACTCTTGCTCTTAGGACCAGAAACTGCATGTGATTCAACTCCATTTAGGACTGGGAAACAAATGCTAGCTCGCCTTACATGAAACACACTCTGCTTTTGAGAAAAGAGCACTCTTCTACTCTACTGTGTTTCCTAAAGGGCCAGAACAGTGAGCTTGCTCAGAGCAAAAGACCTGTGCTTCCTACACACAGGCCATATCTAGTTCAACTCTGCTTAGGACACTGACAAGAACAGTAGCTCCTCTTCAGGCCGATACACTGTACTTGCTGGGAACAGACGCGAGTGCTATTTGCACTGTGTATGGCAATGGGAACGCAATAGTGACTTTCCTTACCAGAAAACAACTCTTGCTCTTAGGACCAGAAACTGCATGTGATTCAACTCCATTTAGGACTGCGAAACAAATGCTAGCTCGCCTTACATGAAACACACTCTGCTTTTGAGAAAAGAGCACTCTTCTACTCTACTGTTTTTCCTATAGGGCCAGAACATCGAGCTTGCTCAGAACCAAAGAACTGTGCTTCCTACACACGGGCCATATCTAGTTCAACTCTGCTTAGGAAACTGACAAGAACAGTAGCTCCTCTTCAGGCCGATACACTGTACTTGATGGGAACAGACGCGAGTGCTATTTGCACTGTGTATGGCAATGGGAACGCAGTAGTGACTTTCCTTACCAGAAAACAACTCTTGCTCTTAAGACCAGAAACTGCATGTGATTCAACTCCATTTAGGACTGCGAAACAAAGGCTAGCTCGCCTTACATGAAATACACTCTGCTTTTGAGAAAAGAGCACTGTTCTACTCTACTGTGTTTCCTATGGGGTCCAAACAGTGAGCTTGCTCAGAACAAAAGAACTGTGCTTCCTACACACGGACCATATCTAGTTCAACTCTGCTTAGGAAACTGAGAAGAACAGTAGCTCGTATTCAGTCCAATACACTGTACTTGCTGGGAAAAGACGCGAGGGGTATTTGGCTTGTGTAGGGCAATGGGAGCGCAATAGTGACTTTCCTTACCAGAAAACAACTCTTGTTCATAGGACCAGAAACTGCATGTGATTCAACTTGATTTAGGACTGAAAAGCAAACGCTAGCTCGCCTTACAAAAACACACTCTCCTTTTGAGAAAAGAGCACTCTTCTACTCTACTGTGTTTCCTATAGGGCCAGAACAGAGAACTTGCTCAGAACATAAGATCTGTGCTTCCTACACACACGGGCCATATCTAGTTCAACTCTGCTTAGGAAACTGACAAGAACGGTAGCTCCTCTTCAGTCTGATACACTGTACTTGCTGGGAACAGACGCGAGAGCTATTTGCACTGTGTATGGCAAGGGGAGCGCAATCGTGACTTTCCTTACCAGAAAACAACTCTTGCTCGTAGGACCAGAAACTGCATGTGATTCAACTCCACTTAGGACTGGGAAACAAATGCTAGCTCGCCTTTCAAGAAACACACTCTGTTTTAGAGAAAAGAGCACTCTTCTACTCTACTGTGTTTCCTAAAATGCCAGAACAGTGCGCTTGCTCAGAACCAAAGAACTGTGCTTCCTACACACGGGCCATATCTAGTTCAGCTCTGCTTAGGATACTGACAAGAACAGTAGCTCCTCTTCAGTCTGATACACTGTACTTGCTGGGAACAGACACGAGAGCTATTTGAACTGTGTATGGCAAGGGGAGCTCAATAGTTACTTTCCTTACCAGAACACAACTCTTGCTCGTAGGACCATAAACTGCATGTGATTCAACTCCATTTAGGACTGGGAAACAAATGCTAGCTCGCCTTTCAAGAAACACACTCTGCTTTAGAGAAAAGAGCACTCTTCTACTCTACTGTGTTTCCTAAAAGGCCAGAACAGTGAGCTTGCTCAGAACCAAAGAACTATGCTTCCTACACACGGGCCATATCTAGTTCAACTCTGCTTAGGAAACTGACAAGAACAGTAGCTCCTCTTCAGGCCGATACACTGTACTTGCTGGGAACAGACGCGAGTGCTATTTGCACTGTGTATGGCAATGGGAACGCAATAGTGACTTTCCTTACCAGAAAACAACTCTTGCTCTTAGGACCAGAAACTGTATGTGATTCAACTCCATTTAGGACTGTGAAACAAATGCTAGCTTGCCTTACATGAAACACACTCTACTTTTGAGAAAAGAGCACTCTTCTACTCTAGTGTGTTTCTTATGGTGTCCGAACAGTGAGCTTGCTCAGAACAAAAGAACTGTGCTTCCTACACCCACGGCCATATCTAGTTCAATTCTGCTTAGGAACCTGACAAGAACAGTAAATCCTCTTCAGTCCAATACACTGTACTTGCTGGGAACAGACGCCAGTGCTATTTGTTCTGTGTATGGCAATTCCAGCGCAATAGTGACTCTTCTTACCATAAAACAACTCTTGCTCGTAGGACCAGAAACTGCATGTGATTCAACTCCATTTAAGACTGGGAAACAAAAGCTAGCTCACCTTACAAGAAACACACTCTGCTTTAGAGAAAAGAGCACTCTTCTACTCTACTGTGTTTCCTATAGGGCCAGAACAGGGAGCTTGCTCAGAACAAAAGAACTGTGCTTTCTACACACGGGCCATATCTAGTTCAACTCTGCTTAGGAAACTGACAAGAACAGTAGCTCCTCTTCAGTCCGATAGACTGCACTTCCTGGGAACAGACGCGAGTGCTATTTGCCTTGTGTAGGTCAATGGGAGTGCAATAGTGACTTTCCTTACCAGAAAAAAACTCTTGTTCGTAGGACCAGAAACTGCATGTGATTCAACTCCATTTAGGACTAGGAAACAAACGCAAGCTCGCCTTACAAAAACACACTCTGCTTTTGAGAAAAGAGCACTCTTCTACTCTACTGTGTTTCCTATAGGGCCAGAACAGTGAGCTTGCTCAGAAAATAAGAACTGTGCTTCCTACACACACGGGCCATATCTAGTTCAACTCTGCTTAGGAAACTGACAAGAACAGTAGCTCCTCTTCAGTCCAATACACTGTATTTACTAGGAACAGACGCGAGAGCTATTGGTACTATGAATGGCAAGGGGAGCGCAATAGTGACTTTCCTTACCAGAAAACAACTCTTGCTCGTAGAACCAGAAACTGCATGTGATTCAACTCCATTTAGGACTGGGAAACAAACGCTAGCTTGCCTTACAAGAAACACACTCTACTTTTGAGAAAAGAGCACTCTTCTACTCTAATGTGTTTCTTATGGTGTCCGAACAGTGAGCTTGCTCAGAACAAAAGAACTGTGCTTCCTACACCCACGGCCATATCTAGTTCAATTCTGCTTAGCAACCTGACAAGAACAGTAAATCCTCTTCAGTCCAATACACTGTACTTGCTGGGAACAGACGCCAGTGCTATTTGTTCTGTGTATGGCAATTCCAGCGCAATAGTGACTCTTCTTACCAGAAAACAACTCTTGATCGTAGGACCAGAAACTGCATGTGATTCCACTCCATTTAGGACTGGGAAGCAAACGCTAGCTCACCTTACAAGAAACACACTCTGCTTTAGAGAAAAGAGCACTCTTCTACTCTACTGTGTTTCCTATGGGGTCCAAGCAGTGAGCTTGCTCAGAACAAAAGAACTGTGCTTAATACACACACGGACCACATCTAGTTCAACTCTGCTTAGGAAACTGACAAGAACAGTAGCTCCTATTCAGTCCAATACACTGTACTTGCTGGGAAAAGACACGAGTGCTATTTGCCTTGTGTAGGGCAATGGGAGCGTAATAGTGACTTTCCTTACCAGAAAACAACTCTTGTTTGTAGGACCCGAAATTGCATGTGATTCAACTCCATTTAGGACTGGGAAACAAACTCTAGCTCGCTTTACAAAAACACACTCTTCTTTTGAGAAAAGAGCACTCTTCTACTCTACTGTGTTTCCTATAGGGCCAGAACTGTGAGCTTGCTCAGAACATAAGAACTGTGCTTCCTACACACACGGGCCATATCTAGTTCAACTCTGCTTAGGAAACTGACAAGAAGAGTAGCTCCTCTTCAGTCCGATACACTGTATTTGTGGGGAACAGAAGCGAGTGATATTTGCACTGTGTATGGCAATTGGAGCACAATAGTGACTTGTCTTAACAGAAAACAACTCTTGCTTGTTGGACAAAAAACTGCATGTGACTCAACTCTGTTTAGGATTGGGAAACAAACGCTAGCTCGACTTCCAAGAAACACACTCTGCTTTTGAGAAAAGAGCACTCTTCTACTCCACTGTGTTTCCTATGTGTTCCGAACAGTGAGCTTGCTCAGAACAAAAAAACTGTGCTTCCTACACACACGGCCATATCTAGTTCAATTCTGCTTAGGAACTTGACAAGAACAGTAGATCCTCTTCAGTCCAATACACTCTACTTGCTGGGAACAGACGCCAGTGCTATTTATCCTGTTTATGTCAATGGCAGCGCAAAAGTGACTCTTCTTACCAGAAAACAACTCTTGATCGTAGGACCAGAAACTGCATGTGATTCAACTCGATTTAGGACTGGGAAACAAACTCTAGCTTGCTTTACAAGAAACACACTCTGCTTTTGAGAAAAGAGCACTCTTCTGCTCTACTGTGTTTCCTATAGGGCCAGAACAGTGAGCTTGCTCAGAAAAAAAGAACTGTGCTTCCTACACACACGGACCATATCTAGTTCAACTCTGCTTAGGAAACTGAGAAGAACAGTAGCTCCTCTTCAGTCCAATACACTGTACTTGCTGGGAACAGACGGGAGGGCTATTTGCACTGTGTATGGCAATGGGAGCGCAATAGTGACTTTCCTTAACAGAAAACAACTCTTGCTCGTAGGACCAGAAACTGCATGTGATTCCACTCCATTTAGGACTGGGAAACAAATGCTAGCTCGCCTTACAAAAACACACTCTGCTTTAGAGAAAAGAGCACTCTTCTACTCTACTGTGTTTCCTATGGGGTACAAACAGTGAGCTTGCTCAGAACAAAAGAACTGTGCTTCCTACACACACGGACCATATCTAGTTCAACTCTGCTTAGGAAACTGAAAAGAACAGTAGCTCCTATTCAGTCCAATACACTGTACTTGCTGGGAAAAGACGCGAGTGCTATTTGCCTTGTGTAGGGCAATGGGAGCGCAATAGTTTTTTCCTTACCAGAAACAACTCTTGTTCGTAGGACCAGAAACTGCATGTGATTCAACTCCATTTAGGACTTGGAAACAAACTCTAGCTCGCTTTACAAGAAACACACTCTGCTTTTGAGGAAAGAGCACTCTACTACTCTACTGTGTTTCCTATAGGGCCAGAACAGTGAGCTTGCTCAGAACATAAGAACTGTGCTTCCTACAGACACGGGCCATATCTAGTTCAACTCTGCTTAGGAAACTGACAAGAACAGTAGCTCCTCTTCAGTCCGATACACTGTACTTGTGGGGAACAGAAGCGAGTGATATTTGCACAGTGTACGGCAATTGGAGCACAATAGTGACTTGTCTTACCAGAAAACAATTTTTGCTCGTTGGACAAAAAACTGCATGTGACTCAACTCCATTTAGGACTGGGAAACAAACGCTAGCTCGCTTTACAAGAAACACACTCTGCTTTAGAGAAAAGAGCACTCTTCTACTCTACTGTGTTTCCTATAGGGCCAGAAGAGTGAACTTGCTCAGAACAAAAAAACTGTGCTTCCTACACACACGGCCATATCTAGTTCAAGTCTGCTTAGGAACCTCACAAGAACAGTAGATCCTCTTCAGTCCAATACACTGTACTTGCTGGGAACAGACGCCAGTGCTATATGTCCTGTGTATGTCAATGGCAGCGCAAGAGTGACTCTTCTTACCAGAAAACAACTCTTTCTCGTAGGACCAGAAACTGCATGTGATTCAACTCCATTTAGGACTGGGAAACAAACTCAAGCTCGCTTTACAAGAAACACACTCTGCTTTTGAGAAAGGAGCACTCTTCTACTCTACTGTGTTTCCTATAGGGCCAGAACAGTGAGCTTGCTCAGAAAAAAAGAACTGTGCTTCCTACACACACGGACCATATCTAGTTCAACTCTGCTTAGGAAACTGACAAGAACAGTAGCTCCTCTTCAGTCCAATACACTGTACTTGCTGGGAACAGACGGGAGGGCTATTTGCACAGTGTATGGCAATGGGAGCGCAATAGTGACTTTCCTACCAGAAAACCACTCTTGCTCGTAGGACCAGAAACTGCATGTGATTCCACTCCATTTAGGACTGGGAAACAAACGGTAGCTGGCGTTACGAGAAACACACTCTGCTTTAGAGAAAAGAGCAATCTTCTACTCTACTGTGTTTCCTATGGGGTCCAAACAGTGAGCTTGATCAGAACAAAAGAACTGTGCTTCCTACACACACGGACCATATCTAGTTCAACTCTGCTTAGTAAACTGACAAGAACAGTAGCTCCTATTCAGTCCAATACACTGTACTTGCTGGGGAAAGACGCGAGTGCTATTTGCCTTGTGTAGGGCAATGGGAGCACAATAGTGACTTTCCTTACCAGAAAACAATTCTTGTTCATAGGACCAGAAACTGCATGTGATTCAACTCCATTTAGGACTAGGAAACAAACGCTAGCTCGCCTTACAAAAACACACTCTGCTTTTGAGAAAAGAGCACTCTTCTACTCTACTGTGTTTCCTATAGGGCCAGAAGAGTGAACTTGCTCAGAACATAAGAACTGTGCTTCCTACACACACATCTAGTTCAATTCTGCTTAGGAACCTGACAAGAACAGTAAATCCTCTTCAGTCCAATACACTGTACTTGCTGGGTAGAGACGCCAGTGCTATTTGTCCTGTGTATGGCAATGGCAGCGCAATAGTGACTCTTCTTACCATAAAACAACTCTTGCTCGTAGGACTAGAAACTGCATGTAATTCAACTCCATTTAGGACTGGGAAACAAACTCTAGCTTGCCTTACAAGAAACACACTCTGCTTTAGAGAAAAGAGCACTCTTCTACTCTACTGTGTTTCCTATAGGGCCAGAACAGTGAGCTTGCTCAGAACAAAAGAACTGTGCTTCCTACACACGGGCCATAACTAGTTCAACTCTGCTTAGAAAACTGACAAGAACAGTAGCTCCTCTTCAGTCCGATACACTGTACATGCTGGGAACAGACGTGAGTGCTATTTACACTGTGCATGACAATTGGAACCCAATAGTGTCTTGTCTTACCAGAAAACAACTCTTGCTGGTAGGACCAGAAATTGCATGTGATTCAACTCCATTTAGGACTGGGAAACAAAAGCTAGCTCACCTTACAAGAAACAAACTCTGCTTTAGATAAAAGAGCACTCTTCTACTCTACTGTGTTTCCTATTGGGCCAGAACAGTGAGCTTGCTCAGAACAAAAGAAATGTGCTTCCTACACACACGGGCCATATCTAGTTCAACTCTGCTTAGGAAACTGACAAGAACAGTAGCTCCTCTTCAGTCCAATACACTGAATTTGCGGGGAACATACGCGTGTGCTATTTGCACTGGTTATGGCAATTGGAGCACTATAGTGACTTGTCTTACCAGAAACAACTCTTGCTCCTGGGACAAAAATGCATGTGACTCAACTCCATTTCGGACTGGGAAACAAACGCTAGCTCGACTTCCAAGAAACACACTCTGCTTTTGAGAAAAGAGCACTCTTCTACTCTACTGTGTTTCCTGTGTGTTCCGAACAGTGACCTTTCTCAGAACAAAAAAACTGTGCTTCGTACACACACGGCCATATCTAGTTCAAGTCTGCTTAGGAACCTGACAAGAACAGTAGATCCTCTTCAGTCTAATACACTGTACTTGCTGGGAACAGACGCAAGTGCTATTTGTTCTGTGTATGGCAATGGCAGCACAATAGTGACTCGTCTTACCAGAAAACAACTCTTGCTCATAGGACCAGAAACTGCATGTGATTCAACTCCATTTAGGACTAGGAAACAAACTCTAGCTCGCTTTACAAGAAACACACTCTGCTTCTGAGAAAAGAGCACTCTTCTACTCTACTGTGTTTCCTATAGGGCCAGAACAGTGAGCTTGCTCAGAACATAAGAAATGTGTTTCCTACACACACGGGCCATATCTTGTTCAACTCTGCTTAGGAAACTGACAAGAACAGTAGCTCCTCTTCAGTCCGATACACTGTACTTGCTGTGAACAGACGCGAGTGCTATTTGCAATGTGTATGGCAATGGGAGCGCAATAGTGTCTTTCCTTACCATAAAACAACTTTTGCTCATAGTACCAGAAACTGCATGTGATTCAACTCCATTTAGGACTGGGAAACAAATGCTAGCTTGCCTTACAAGAAACACACTATGCTTTTGAGAAAAGAGCACTCTTCTACTCTACTGTGTTTCCTATAGGGTCCGAACAGTGAGCTTGCTCAGAACAAAAGAACTGTGCTTCCTACACACACAGCCATATCTAGTTCAATTCTGCTTAGGAACCTGAGAAGAACAGTAGATCCTCTTCAGTCCAATACACTGTACATGCTGGGAACAGACGCCAGTGCTATTTGTCCTGTGTATGGCAATGGCAGCGCAATAGTGACTCTTCTTAACATAAAACAAATTTTGCTCGTAGGACCAGAAACTGCATGTGATTCAACTCCATTTAGGACTGGGAAACAAACACTAGCTCGCCTTACAAGAAACACACTCTGCTTTAGAGAAAAGAGCACTCTTCTACTCTACTGTTTTTCCTATAGTGCCGGTACAGTGAGCTTGCTCAGAACAAAAGAACTGTGCTTCCTACAAACGGGCCATATCTAGTTCAACTCTGCTTAGGACACTGACAAGAACAGTAGCTCCTCTTCAGTCCAATACACTATACTTGCTGGGAACAGACGCATGTGCTATTTGCACTGTGTATGGCAATGGGAGCGCAATAGTGACTTTCCTTACCAGAAAACAATTCTTGCTCGTAGGACCAGAAACTGCATGTGATTCCACTCCATTTAGGACTGGTAAACAAACGCTAGCTCGCCTTACAAGAAACACACTCTGCTTTTGAGAAAAGAGCACTCTTCTACTCTACTGTGTTTCCTATGGTGTCCGAAAAGTGAGCTTGCTCAGAACAAAAGAACTGTGCTTCCTACACACACGGGCCATATCTAGTTCAACTCTGCTTAGGAAACTGACAAGAACAGTAGCTCCTCTTCAGTCTGATACACTGTACTTGCTGGGAACAGACGCGAGTGCTATTTGCACTGTGTATGGCAATGGGAGCACAATAGTGTCTTTCCTTTCCAGAAAACAACTCTTGTTCGTAGGACCAGAAACTGCATGTGATTCAACTCCATTTAGGACTGGGAAACAAATGCTAGCTCACCTTACATGAAACACACTCTGCTTTTGAGAAAAGAGCACTCTTCTACTCTACTGTGTTTCCTATGTGTTCCGAACAGTGAGCTTGCTCAGAACAAAAGAACTGTGCTTCCTAAACACACGGGCCATATCTAGTTCAACTCTGGTTAGGAAACTGAGAAGAACAGTAGCTCCTCTTCAGTCCAATACACTGTACTTTCGGGGAACAGACGCGTGTGCTATTTGCCTTGTGTAGGGCAATGGGAGTGTAATAGTAACTTTCCTTACCAGAAAACAACTCTTGTTCGTAGGACCAGAAACTGCATGTGATTCAACTCCATTTAGGACTGGGAAACAAACTCTAGCTCGCTTTACAAGAAACACACTCTGCTTTTGAGAAAAGAGCACTCTCCTACTCTACTGTGTTTCCTATAGGGCCAGAACAGTGAGCTTGCTCAGAACATAAGAACTGTGCTTCCTACACACACGGGCCATATCTAGTTCAACTCTGCTTAGGAACCTGACAAGAACAGTAGCTCCTCATCAGTCCGATACACTGTATTTGTGGGGAACAGAAGCGAGTGATATTTGCACTGTGTATGGCAATTGGAGCACAATAGTGACTTGTCTTAACAGAAAACAACTCTTGCTTGTTGGACAAAAACTGCATGTGACTCAACTCCATTTAGGACTGGGAAACAAACGCTAGCTTGACTTCCAAAAAACACACTCTGCTTTTGAGAAAAGAGCACTCTTTTACTCTACTGTGTTTCCTATGTGTTCCGAACAGTGAGCTTGCTCAGAACAAAAAAACTGTGCTTCCTAAACACACGGCCATATCTAGTTCAATTCTGCTTAGGAACCTGACAAGAACAGTAGATCCTCTTCAGTCCAATACACTCTACTTGCTGGGAACAGACGCCAGTGCTATTTGTCCTGTGTATGTCAATGGCAGCGCAATAGTGACTTTCCTTACCAGAAAACAACTCTTGCTCGTAGGACCAGAAACTGCATGCGATTCAACTCCATTTAGGACTGGGAAACAAATGCTAGCTCGCCTTACATGAAACACACTCTGGTTTAGAGAAAAGAGCACTCTTCTACTCTACTGTGCTTCCTATGGGGTCCGAACAGTGAGCTTGCTCAGAACAAAAGAACTGTGCTTCCTACACACATGGGCCATATCTAGTTCAACTCTGCTTAGGAAACTGAGAAGAAAAGAATCTCCTCTTCAGTCCAATACACTGTACTTGCGGGGAACAGACGAGAGTGCTATTTGCACTGTGTATGGCAATTGGAGCACAATAGTGACTCCTCTTACCGGAAAACAACTCTTGCTCTTAGGACCAGAAACTGCATGTGACTCAACTCCATTTAGGAATGGGAAACAAAGGCTAGCTCGCCTTACAAGAAACACACTCTGCTTTTGAGAAAAGAGCTCTCTTCTACTCTACTGTGTTTCCTATTGGGTCCGAACAGTGAGCCTGCTCAGAACAAAAGAACTGTGCTTCCTACATACACGACCATATCTAGTTCAGTTCTGCTTAGGAACCTGACAAGAGCAGTAGATCCTCTTCAGTCCAATACACTGTACTTGCTGGGAACAGACGCCAGTGCTATTTGTCCTGTGTATGTCAATGGCAGCGTAATAGTGACACATCTTACCATAAAACAACTTTTGCTCGTAGGACCAGAAACTGCATGTGATTCAAATCCATTTAGGACTGGGAAACAAAAGCTAGCTCACCTTACAAGAAACACACTCTGCTTTTGTGGAACGAGCACTCTTCTACTGTACTGTGTTTCCTGTAGGGCCAGAACAGTGAGCTTGCTCAGAACAAAAGAACTGTGCTTCCTACGCACGGGCCATATCTAGTTCAACTCTGCTTAGGAAACTGACAAGAACAGTAGCTCCTCTTCAGTCTGATACATTGTACTTGCTGGGAACAGACGCGAGTGCTATTTGCACTGTGTATGGCAATGGGAGCACAATAGTGTCTTTCCTTTCCAGAAAACAACTCTTGCTCGTAGGACCAGAAACTGCATGTGATTCAACTCCATTTAGGACTGGGAAACAAATGCTAGCTCACCTTACATGAAACACACTCTGCTTTTGAGAAAAGAGCACTCTTTTACTCTACTGTGTTTCCTATGTGTTCCGAACAGTGAGCTTGCTCAGAACAAAAGAACTGTGCTTCCTAAACACACGGGCCATATCTAGTTCAACTCTGCTTAGGAACCTGACAAGAACAGTAGCTCCTCTTCAGTCAGATACACTGTACTTGCTGGGAACAGATGCGAGTGCTATTTGCACTGTGTATGGAAATGGGAGCGCAATAGTGACTTTCCTTACCAGAAAACAACTCTTCCTCATAGGACCAGAACCTGCATGTGATTCAACTCCACTTAGGACTGGGAAACAAATGCTAGCTCGCCTAACATGAAACACACTCTGCTTTTGAGAAAAGAGCACTCTTATACTCTACTGTGCTTCCTATGGGATCCAAACAGTGAGCTTGCTCAGAACAAAAGAACTGTGCTTCCTAAACACACGGGCCATATCTAGTTCAACTCTGGTTAGGAAACTGAGAAGAACAGTAGCTCCTCTTCAGTCCAATACACTGTACTTTCGGGGAACAGACGCGAGTGCTATTTGCCTTGTGTAGGGCAATGGGAGTGTAATAGTGACTTTCCTTACTAGAAAACAACTCTTGTTCGTAGGATCAGAAACTGCATGTGATTCAACTTCATTTAGGACTGGGAAACAAACTCTAGCTCGCTTTACAAGAAACACCCTCTGCTTTTGAGAAAAGAGCACTCTTCTACTCTACTGTGTTTCCTATAGGGCCAGAACAGTGAGCTTGCTCAGAACATAAGAACTGTGCTTCCTACACACACGGGCCATATCTAGTTCAACTCTGCTTAGGAAACTGACAAGAACAGTAGCTCCTCTTCAATCCGATACACTGTACTTGTGGGGAACAGAAGCGAGTGATATTTGCACTGTGTATGGCAATTGGAGCACAATAGTGACTTGTCTTAACAGAAAACAACTCTTGCTTGTTGGACAAAAAACTGCATGTGACTCAACTCCATTTAGGACTGGGAAACAAACGCTAGCTCGACTTCCAAGAAACACACTCTGCTTTTGAGAAAGGAGCACTCTTTTACTCTACTGTGTTTCCTATGTGTTCCGAACAGTGAGCTTGCTCAGAACAAAAAAACTGTGCTTCCTACACACACGGCCATATCTAGTTCAAGTCTGCTTAGGAACCTGACAAGAACCGTATATCCTCTTCAGTCCAATACACTCTACTTGCTGGGAACAGACGCCAGTGCTATTTGTCCTGTGTATGTCAATGGCAGCGCAATAGTGACTCTTCTTACCAGAAAACAACTCTTGCTCGAAGGACCAGAAACTGCATGTGATTCAACTCCATTTAGGACTGAGAAACAAACTCTAGCTCGCTTTACAAGAAACACTCTCTGCTTTTGAGAAAAGTGCACTCTTCTACTCTACTGTGTTTCCTATAGGTCCAAAACAGTGAGCTTGCTCAGAGAAAAAGAAATGTGCTTCCTACACACACGGACCATATCTAGTTCAATTCTGCTTAGGAACCTGACAAGAACAGTAGCTCCTCTTCAGTCCAATACACTGTACTTGCTGGGAACAGATGCGAGTGCTATTTGCACTCTGTATGGCAATGGGAGCACAATAGTGACTTTCCTTACCAGAAAACAACTCTTGTTCGTAGGACCAGAAACTGCATGAGATTCCACTCCATTTAGGACTGGGAAACAAATGCTAGCTTGCCTTACATGAAACACACTCTGCTTTAGAGAAAAGAGCACTCTTCTACTCTACTGTGCTTCCTATGGGGTCTGAACAGTGAGCTTGCTCAGAACAAAAGAACTGTGCTTCCTACACACATGGGCTATATCTAGTTCAACTCTGTTTAGGAAACTGAGAAGAAAATTATCTCCTCTTCAGTCCAATACAATGCACTTGCGGGGAACAGACGCGAGTGCTGTTTGCACTGTGTATGGCAATTGGAGCACAATAGTGACTCCTCTTACCGGAAAACAACTCTTGCTCTTAGGACCAGAAACTGCATGTGACTCAACTCCATTTAGGAATGGGAAACAAACGCTAGCTCGCCTTACAAGAAACACACTCTGCTTTTGAGAAAAGAGCACTCTTCTACTCTACTGTGTTTCCTATTGGGTCCGAACAGTGAGCCTGCTCAGAACAAAAGAACTGTGCTTCCTACATACACGACCATATCTAGTTCAGTTCTGCTTAGGAACCTGACAAGAACAGTAGATCCTCTTCAGTCCAATACACTGTACTTTCTGGGAACAGACGCCAGTGCTATTTGTCCTGTGTATGGCAATGGCAGCGCAATAGTGACTCATCTTACCATAAAACAACTTTTGCTCGTAGAACCAGAAACTGCATGTGATTCAACTCCATTTAGGACTGGGAAACAAAAGCTAGCTCACCTTACAAGAAACACACTCTGCTTTTGTGGAAAGAGCACTCTTCTACTCTACTGTGTTTCCTATGAGGTCCGAACAGTGAGCATGCTCAGAACAAAAGAACTGTGCTTCCTACACACACGGGGCACATCTAGTTCAACTCTGCTTAGGAAACTGACAAGAACAGTAGCTCCTATTCAGTCCAATACACTGTACTTGCTGGGAAAATACAAGAGTGCTATTTGCCTTGTGTAGGGCAATGGGAGCATAATAGTGATTTTCCTTACCAGAAAACAACTCTTGTTCGTAGGATCAGAAACTGCATGGGATTCAACTCCACTTAGGACTGGGAAACAAACTCTAGCTCGCTTTACAAGAAACACACTTTGCTTTTGAGAAAAGAGCACTCTTCTACTCTACTGTGTTTCCTATAGGGCCAGAACAGTGAGCTTGCTCAGAACATAAGAACTGTGCTTCCTACACACACGGGCCATAACTAGTTCAACTCTGCTTAGGAAACTGACAAGAACAGTAGCTCCTCTTCAGTCCGATACACTGTACTTGTGGGGAACAGAAGCGAGTGATATTTGCACTGTGTATGGCAATTGGAGCACAATAGTGACTTGTCTTAACAGAAAACAACTCTTTCTTGTTGGACAAAAAACTGCATGTGACTCAACTCCATTTAGGACTGGGAAACAAACGCTACCTCGACTTCCAAGAAACACACTCTGCTTTTGAGAAAAGAGCACTCTTCTACTCTACTGTGTTTCCTATGTGTTCCGAACAGTGAGCTTGCTCAGAACAAAAAAACTGTGCTTCCTACACACACGGCCATATCTAGTTCAAGTCTGTTTAGGAACCTGACAAGAACAGTAGATCCTCTTCTGTCTAATACACTCTACTTGCTGAGAACAGACGCCAGTGCTATTTGTCCTGTGTATGTCAATGGCAGCGCAATAGTGACTCTTCTTACCAGAAAACAACTCTTGCTCGAAGGACCAGAAACTGCATGTGAATCAACTCCATTTAGGACTGGGAAACAAACTCTAGCTCGCTTTACAAGAAACACACTCTGCTTTTGAGAAAAGAGCACTCTTCTACTCTACAGTGTTTCCTATAGGGCCAGAACAGTGAGCTTGCTCAGAAAAAAAGAACTGTGCTTCCTACACACACGGACCATATCTAGTTCAACTCTGCTTAGGAAACTGAGAAGAACAGTAGCTCCTATTCAGTCCAATACACTGTACTTGTTGCGAAAAGACGCGAGTGCTATTTGCCTTGTGTAGGGCAATGGGAGCGCAATAGTGACTTTCCCTACCAGAAAACAACTCTTGCTCGTAGGACCAGAAACTGCATGTGATTCAACTCCATTTAGGACTAGGAAACAAACGCTAGCTCGCCTTACAAAAACACACTCTGCTTTTGAGAAAAGAGCACTCTTCTACTCTACTGTGTTTCCTATGGTGTCCGAACAGTGAGCTTGCTCAGAACAAAAGAACTGTGCTTCCTACAAACAAGGCCATATCTGTTCAATTCTGCTTAGGAACTGACAAGTACAGTAGATCCTCTTCAGTCCAATACTCTGTACGTGCTGGGAACAGACGCCAGTGCTATTTGTCCTGTGTATGGCAATGGCAGCACAATAGTGACTCTTCTTACCATAAAACAACTCTTGCTTGTAGGACCAGAAACTGCATTGATTCAACTCCATTTAGGACTGGGAAACAAAAGCTAGCTCACCTTGCAGAAACACACTCTGCTTTAGAGAAAAGAGCACTCTTCTACTCCACTGTGTTTCCTATAGGGCCAGAACAGTGAGCTTGCTCAGAACAAAGAACTGTGCTTCCTACACACGGGCCATATGTAGTTCAAATCTGCTTAGGAAACTGACAAGAACAGTAGCTCCTCTTCACTCTGATACACTGTACTTGCTGGGAACAGACGCGAGTGCTATTTGCACTGTGTATGGCAATGGGAGCGCAATAGTGACTTTCCTTTCCAGAAAACAATTCTTGCTCGTAGTTTAAAAACTGCATGTGACTCAACTCCATTTAGGACTGGGAAACAAATGCTAGCTTGCCTTACATGAAACAAACTCTGCTTTTGAGAAAAGAGCACTCTTCTACTCTACTGTGTTTCCTATGTGTTCCGAACAGTGAGCTTGCTCAGAACAAAAAAACTGTGCTTCCTACACACACGGCCATATCTAGTTCAATTCTGCTTAGGAACCTGACAAGAACAGTAGCTCCTCTTCAGTCCGATACACTGTACTGGCTGGGAACAGATGCGAGTGCTATTTGCACTGTGTATGGAAATGGGAGCGCAATAGTGACTTTCCTTACCAGAAAACAACTCTTGCTCGTAGGACCAGAAACTGCATGTGATTCAACTCCATTTAGGACTGGGAAACAAATGCTAGCTTGCCTTCCATGACACACTCTGCTTTTGAGAAAAGAGCACTCTTCTACTCTACTGTGTTTCCTATAGGGCCAGAACAGTGAGCTTGCTCAGAACAAAAGAACTGTGCTTCCTACACACACGGGCCATATCTAGTTCAACTCTGCTTAGGAAACTCACAAGAACACTAGCTCCTCTTCAGTACAATACACTGTACTTTCGGGGAACAGACGCGAGGGCTATTTGCACTGTGTATGGCAATTGGAGCACAATAGTGTCTTGTCTTACCAGAAAACAAGTCTTGCTCGTAGGACAAAAAACTGCATGTGACTCAACTCCATTTAGGACTGGGAAACAAACGCTAGCTCAACTTCCAAGAAACACACTCTGCTTTTGAGAAAAGAGCACTCTTCTACTCTACTGTGTTTCCTATGTGTTCCGAACAGTGAGCTTGCTCAGAACAAAAAAACTGTGCTTCCTACACACACGGCCATATCTAGTTCAATTCTGCTTAGGAACCTGACAAGAACAGTAGATCCTCTTCAGTCCATTACCCTGTGCTTGCTGGGAACAGACGCCAGTGCTATTTGTCCTGTGTAAGGCAGTGGCAGAGCAATAGTGACTCTTGTTACCATAAAACAACTCTTGCTCGTAAGACTAGAAACTGCATGTGATTCAACTCCATTTAGGACTGGGAAACAAATGCTAGCTCGCCTTACAAGAAACACACTCTGCTTTAGAGAAAAGAGCACTCTTCTACTCTACTGTGTTTCCTATAGGGCCAGAACAGTGAGCTTGCTCAGAACAAAAGAACTGTGCTTCCTACACACGGGCCATATCTAGTTCAACTCTGCTTAGGAAACTGACAAGAACAGTAGCTCCTCTTCAGTCCGATACACTGTACTTGTGGGGAACAGAAGCGAGTGATATTTGCACTGTGTATGGCAATTGGAGCACAATAGTGACTTGTCTTAACAGAAAACAACTCTTGCTTGTTGGACAAAAAACTGCATGTCACTCAACTCCATTTAGGACTGGGAAACAAACGCTACCTCGACTTCCAAGAAACACACTCCACTTTTGAGAAAAGAGCACTCTTCTACTCTACTGTGTTTCCTATGTGTTCCGAACAGTGAGCTTGCTCAGAACAAAAAAACTGTGCTTCCTACACACACGGCCATATCTAGTTCAACTCTGCTTAGGAAACTGACAAGAACAGTAGCTCCTATTCAGTCCAATACACTGTCCTTGCTGGGAAAAGACGCGAGTGCTATTTGCCTTGTGTAGGGCAATGAGAGCGCAATAGTGACTTCCCTACCAGAAAACAACTCTTGCTCGTAGGACCAGAAACTGCATGTGATTCAACTCCATTTAGGACTAGGAAACAAACGCTAGCTCGCCTTACAAGAAACACACTCTGCTTTTGAGATAAGAGCACTCTTCTACTCTACAGTGTTTCCTATTGGGTCAGAACAGTGAGCCTGCTCAGAACAAAAGAACTGTGCTTCCTACATACACGACCATATCTAGTTCAGTTCTGCTTAGGAACCTGACTAGAACAGTAGATCCTCTTCAGTCCAATACACTGTACTTGCTGGGAACAGACGCCAGTGCTATTTGTCCTGTGTATGGCAATGGCAGCGCAATAGTGATTCTTCTTACCATAAAACAACTTTTGCTCGTAGGACCAGAAACTGCATGTGATTCAACTCCATTTAGGACTGGAAAACAAAAGCTAGCTCACCTAACAAGAAACACACTCTGCTTTTGTGGAAAGAGCACTCTTCTACTCTACTGTGTTTCCTATAGGGCCAGAACAGTGAGCATGCTCAGAACAAAAGAACTGTGCTTCCTACACACGGGCCATATCTAGTTCAACTCTGCTTAGGAAACTGACAAGAACAGTAGCACCTCTTCAGTCCGATACACTGTACTTGCTGGGAACAGACGCGAGTGCTATTTGCACTGTGTATGGCAATGGGAGCGCAATAGTGACTTTCCTTACCAGAAAACAACTCTTGCTCGTAGGACCAGAAACTGCATGTGATTCCACTCCATTTAGGACTGGGAAGCAAATGCTAGCTCGCCTTACAAGAAACACACTCTGCTTTTGAGAAAAGAGCACTCTTCTACTCTACTGTGTTTCCTATGGTGTCCGAACAGTGAGCTTGCTCAGAACAAAAGAACTGTGCTTCCTACACACATGACCATATCTGTTCAATTCTGCGTAGGAACCTGACAAGTACAGTAGATCCTCTTCAGTCCAATACACTGTACGTGCTGGGAACAGACGCCAGTGCTATTTGTCCTGTGTATGGCAATGGGAGCACAATAGTGACTCTTCTTACCATAAAACAACTCTTGCTCGTAGGACCAGAAACTGCATGTGATTCAACTCCATTTAGGACTGGGAAACAAAAGCTAGCTCACCTTACAGAAACACACTCTGCTTTAGAGAAAAGAGCACTCTTCTACTCTACTGTGTTTCCTATAGGGCCAGAACAGTGAGCTTGCTCAGAACAAAGAATGTGCTTCCTACACACGGGCCATATCTAGTTCAACTCTGCTTAGGAAACTGACAAGAACAGTAGCTCCTCTTCAGTCTGATACACTGTACTTGCTGGGAACAGACGCGAGTGCTATTTGCACTGTGTAAGGCAATGGGAGCGCAATAGTGACTTTCCTTTCCAGAAAACAACTCTTGCTCGTAGGAACAGAAACTGCATGTGATTCAACTCTATTTAGGACTGGGAAACAAATGCTAGCTCACCTTACATGAAACACACTCTGCTTTTGGGAAAAGAGCACTCTTCTACTCTACTGTGTTTCCTATGTGTTCCGAACAGTGAGCTTGCTCAGAACAAAAAAACTGTGCTTCCTACACACACGGCAATATCTAGTTCAATTCTGCTTAGGAACCTGACAAGAACAGTAGCTCCTCTTCAGTCCGATACACTGTACTTGCTGGGAACAGACGCGAGGGCTATTTGCACTGTGTATGGCAATGGGAGCACAATATTGACTTTCCTTACCAGAAAACAACTCTTGCTCGTAGGACCAGAAACTTCATGTGATTCCACTCCATTTAGGACTGGGAAGCAAACGCTAGCTCGCCTTACAAGAAACATACTCTGCTTTTGAGAAAAGAGCACTCTTCTACTCTACTGTGTTTCCTATGGTGTCAGAACAGTGAGCTTGCTCAGAACAAAAGAACTGTGCTTCCTACACACATGGCCATATCTGTTCAATTCTGCGTAGGAACCTTACAAGTACAGTAGATCCTCTTCAGTCCAATACACTGTACGTGCTGGGAACAGACGCCAGTGCTATTTGTCCTGTCTATGGCAATGGCAGCACAATAGTGACTCTTCTTACCATAAAACAACTCTTGCTCGTAGGACCAGAAACTGCATGTGATTCAACTCCATTTAGGACTGGGAAACAAAAGCTAGCTCACCTTACAGAAACACACTCTGCTTTAGAGAAAAGAGCACTCTTCTACTCTACTGTGTTTCCTATAGGGCCAGAAGAGTGAGCTTGCTCAGAACAAAGAACTGTGCTTCCTACACACGGGCCATATCTACTTCAACTCTGCTTAGGAAACTGACAAGAACAGTAGCTCCTCTTCAGTCTGATACACTATACTTGCTGGGAACAGACGCGAGTGCTATTTGCACTGTGTATGGCAATGGGAGCGCAATAGTGACTTTCCTTTCCAGAAAACAACTCTTGCTCATAGGACCAGAAACTGCATGTGATTCAACTCCATTTAGGACTGGGAAACAAATGCTAGCTCACCTTACATGAAACACTCTGCTTTTGAGAAAAGAGCACTCTTCTACTCTACTGTGTTTCCTATGTGTTCCGAACAGTGAGCTTGCTCAGAACAAAAAACTGTGCTTCCTACACACACGGCCATATCTAGTTCAATTCTGCTTAGGAAACTGACAAGAACAGTAGCTCCTCTTCAGTCCGATACACTGTACTTGCTGGGAACAGATGCGAGAGCTATTTGCACTGTGTATGGAAATGGGAGCGCAATAGTGACTTTCCTTACCAGAAAACAACTCTTGCTCGTAGGACCAGAAACTGCATGTGATTCAACTCCATTTAGGACTGGGAAACAAACTCTAGCTCGCTTTACAAGAAACACACTCTGCTTTTGAGAAAAGAGTACTCTTCTACTCTACTGTGTTTCCTATAGGGCCAGAACAGTGAGCTTGCTCAGAACAAAAGAACTGTGCTTCCTACACACACGGGCCATATCTAGTTCAACTCTGCTTAGGAAACTGACAAGAACAGTAGCTCCTCTTCAGTCCGATACACTGTACTTGTGGGGAACAGAGGCGAGTGATATTTGCACTGTGTATGGCAATTGGAGCACAATAGTGACTTGTCTTAACAGAAAACAACTCTTGCTTGTTGGACAAAAAACTGCATGTGACTCAACTCCATTTAGGACTGGGAAACATACGCTAGCTCGACTTCCAAGAAACACACTCTGCTTTTGAGAAAAGAGCACTCTTTTACTCTACTGTGTTTCCTATGTGTTCCGAACAGTGAGCTTGCTCAGAACAAAAAAACTGTGCTTCCTACACACACGGCCATATCTAGTTCAAGTCTGCTTAGGAACCTGACAAGAACAGTAGATCCTCTTCAGTCCAATACACTCTACTTGCTGGGAACAGACGCCAGTGCTATTTGTCCTGTGTATGTTAATTGCAGCGCAATAGTGACTCTTCTTACCAGAAAACAACTCTTGCTCATAGGACCAGAAACTGCATGTGATTCAACTCCATTTAGGACTGGGAAACAAACTCTAGCTCGTTTTACAAGAAACACACTCTGCTTTTGAGAAAAGTGCACCCTTCTACTCTACTGTGTTTCCTATAGGTCCAAAACAGTGAGCTTGCTCAGAAAAAAAGAACTGTGCTTCCTACACACACGGACCATATCTAGTTCAATTCTGCTTAGGAACCTGACAAGAACAGTAGCTCCTCTTCAGTCCAATATACTGTACTTGCTGGGAATAGACGCGAGAGCTATTTGCACTGTGTATGGCAATGGGAGCGCAATAGTGACTTTCCTTACCAGAAAACAACTCTTGCTCATAGGACCAGAAACTGCATGTGATTCAACTCCATTTAGGACTGGGAAACAAATGCTAGCTCGCCTTACATGAAACACACTCTGGTTTAGAGAAAAGAGCACTCTTTTACTCTACTGTGTTTCCTATGTGTTCCGAACAGTGAGCTTGCTCAGAACAAAAAAACTGTGCTTCCTACACACACGGCCATATCTAGTTCAACTCTGCTTAGGAAACTGACAAGAACAGTAGCTCCTATTCAGTCCAATACACTGTACTTGCTGGGAAAAGACGCGAGTGCTATTTGCCTTGTGTAGGGCAATGAGAGCGCAATAGTTACTTCCCTACCAGAAAACAACTCTTGCTCGTAGGACCAGAAACTGCATGTGATTCAACTCCATTTAGGACTAGGAAACAAACGCTAGCTCGCCTTACAAGAAACACACTCTGCTTTTGAGATAAGAGCACTCTTCTACTCTACTGTGTTTCCTATTGGGTCAGAACAGTGAGCCTGCTCAGAACAAAAGAACTGTGCTTCCTACATACACGACCATATCTAGTTCAGTTCTGCTTAGGAACCTGACAAGAACAGTAGATCCTCTTCAGTCCAATACACTGTACTTGCTGGGAACAGACGCCAGTGCTATTTGTCCTGTGTATGGCAATGGCAGCGCAATAGTGACTCTTCTTACCATAAAACAACTTTTGCTCGTAGGACCAGAAACTGCATGTGATTCAACTCCATTTAGGACTGGAAAACAAAAGCTAGCTCACCTAACAAGAAACACACTCTGCTTTTGTGGAAAGAGCACTCTTCTACTCTACTGTGTTTCCTATAGGGCCAGAACAGTGAGCTTGCTCAGAACAAAAGAACTGTGCTTCCTACACACGGGCCATATCTAGTTCAACTCTGCTTAGGAAACTGACAAGAACAGTAGCTCCTCTTCAGTCCGATACACTGTACTTGCTGGGAACAGACGCGAGTGCTATTTGCACTGTGTATGGCAATGGGAGCGCAATAGTGACTTTCCTTACCAGAAAACAACTCTTGCTCGTAGGACCAGAAACTGCATGTGATTCCACTCCATTTAGGACTGGGAAGCAAATGCTAGCTCGCCTTACAAGAAACACACTCTGCTTTTGAGAAAAGAGCACTCTTCTACTCTACTGTGTTTCCTATGGTGTCCGAACAGTGAGCTTGCTCAGAACAAAAGAACTGTGCTTCCTACACACATGGCCATATCTGTTCAATTCTGCGTAGGAACCTGACAAGTACAGTAGATCCTCTTCAGTCCAATACACTGTACGTGCTGGGAACAGACGCCAGTGCTATTTGTCCTGTGTATGGCAATGGGAGCACAATAGTGACTCTTCTTACCATAAAACAACTCTTGCTCGTAGGACCAGAAACTGCATGTGATTCAACTCCATTTAGGACTGGGAAACAAAAGCTAGCTCACCTTACAGAAACACACTCTGCTTTAGAGAAAAGAGCACTCTTCTACTCTACTGTGTTTCCTATAGGGCCAGAACAGTGAGCTTGCTCAGAACAAAGAATGTGCTTCCTACACACGGGCCATATCTAGTTCAACTCTGCTTAGGAAACTGACAAGAACAGTAGCTCCTCTTCAGTCTGATACACTGTATTTGCTGGGAACAGACGCGAGTGCTATTTGCACTGTGTAAGGCAATGGGAGCGCAATAGTGACTTTCCTTTCCAGAAAACAACTCTTGCTCGTAGGAACAGAAACTGCATGTGATTCAACTCTATTTAGGACTGGGAAACAAATGCTAGCTCACCTTACATGAAACACACTCTGCTTTTGAGAAAAGAGCACTCTTCTACTCTACTGTGTTTCCTATGTGTTCCGAACAGTGAGCTTGCTCAGAACAAAAAAACTGTGCTTCCTACACACACGGCAATATCTAGTTCAATTCTGCTTAGGAACCTGACAAGAACAGTAGCTCCTCTTCAGTCCGATACACTGTACTTGCTGGGAACAGACGCGAGGGCTATTTGCACTGTGTATGGCAATGGGAGCACAATATTGACTTTCCTTACCAGAAAACAACTCTTGCTCGTAGGACCAGAAACTGCATGGGATTCAACTCCATTTAGGACTGGGAAGCAAACGCTAGCTCGCCTTACAAGAAACACACTCTGCTTTTGAGAAAAGAGCACTCCTCTACTCTACTGTGTTTCCTATGGTGTCAGAACAGTGAGCTTGCTCAGAACAAAAGAACTGTGCTTCCTACACACATGGCCATATCTGTTCAATTCTGCGTAGGAACCTGACAAGTACAGTAGATCCTCTTCAGTCCAATACACTGTATGTGCTGGGAGCAGACGCCAGTGCTATTTGTCCTGTCTATGGCAATGGCAGCACAATAGTGACTCTTCTTACCATAAAACAACTCTTGCTCGTAGGACCAGAAACTGCATGTGATTCAACTCCATTTAGGACTGGGAAACAAAAGCTAGCTCACCTTACAGAAACACACTCTGCTTTAGAGAAAAGAGCACTCTTCTACTCTACTGTGTTTCCTATAGGGCCAGAAGAGTGAGCTTGCTCAGAACAAAGAACTGTGCTTCCTACACACGGGCCATATCTACTTCAACTCTGCTTAGGAAACTGACAAGAACAGTAGCTCCTCTTCAGTCTGATACACTATACTTGCTGGGAACAGACGCGAGTGCTATTTGCACTGTGTATGGCAATGGGAGCGCAATAGTGACTTTCCTTTCCAGAAAACAACTCTTGCTCGTAGGACCAGAAACTGCATGTGATTCAACTCCATTTAGGACTGGGAAACAAATGCTAGCTCACCTTACATGAAACACTCTGCTTTTGAGAAAAGAGCACTCTTCTACTCTACTGTGTTTCCTATGTGTTCCGAACAGTGAGCTTGCTCAGAACAAAAAAACTGTGCTTCCTACACACACGGCCATATCTAGTTCAATTGTGCTTAGGAAACTGACAAGAACAGTAGCTCCTCTTCAGTCCGATACACTGTACTTGCTGGGAACAGATGCGAGAGCTATTTGCACTGTGTATGGAAATGGGAGCGCAATAGTGACTTTCCTTACCAGAAAACAACTCTTGCTCGTAGGACCAGAAACTGCATGTGATTCAACTCCATTTAGGACTGGGAAACAAACTCTAGCTCGCTTTACAAGAAACACACTCTGCTTTTGAGAAAAGAGTACTCTTCTACTCTACTGTGTTTCCTATAGGGCCAGAACAGTGAGCTTGCTCAGAACAAAAGAACTGTGCTTCCTACACACACGGGCCATATCTAGTTCAACTCTGCTTAGGAAACTGACAAGAACAGTAGCTCCTCTTCAGTCCGATACACTGTACTTGTGGGGAACAGAGGCGAGTGATATTTGCACTGTGTATGGCAATTGGAGCACAATAGTGACTTGTCTTAACAGAAAACAACTCTTGCTTGTTGGACAAAAAACTGCATGTGACTCAACTCCATTTAGGACTGGGAAACAAACGCTAGCTCGACTTCCAAGAAACACACTCTGCTTTTGAGAAAAGAGCACTCTTTTACTCTACTGTGTTTCCTATGTGTTCCGAACAGTGAGCTTGCTCAGAACAAAAAAACTGTGCTTCCTACACACACGGCCATATCTAGTTCAAGTCTGCTTAGGAACCTGACAAGAACAGTAGCTCCTCTTCAGTCCAATACACTGTACTTGCTGGGAATAGACGCGAGAGCTATTTGCACTGTGTATGGCAATGGGAGCGCAATAGTGACTTTCCTTACCAGAAAACAACTCTTGCTCGTAGGACCAGAAACTGCATGTGATTCAACTCCATTTAGGACTAGGAAACAAATGCTAGCTCGCCTTACATGAAACACACTCTGGTTTAGAGAAAAGAGCACTCTTCTACTCTACTGTGCTTCCTATGGGGTCCGAACAGTGAGCTTGCTCAGAACAAAAGAACTGTGCTTCCTACACACATGGGCCATATCTAGTTCAACTCTGCTTAGGAAACTGAGAAGAAAAGAATCTCCTCTTCAGTCCAATACACTGTACTTGCGGGGAACAGACGAGAGTGCTATTTGCACTGTGTATGGCAATTGGAGCACAATAGTGACTCCTCTTACCGGAAAACAACTCTTGCTCTTAGGACCAGAAACTGCATGTGACTCAACACCATTTAGGAATGGGAAACAAAGGCTAGCTCGCCTTACAAGAAACACACTCTGCTTTTGAGAAAAGAGCACTCTTCTACTCTACTGTGTTTCCTATTGGGTCCGAACAGTGAGCCTGCTCAGAACAAAAGAACTGTGCTTCCTACATACACGACCATATCTAGTTCAGTTCTGCTTAGGAACCTGACAAGAGCAGTATATCCTCTTCAGTCCAATACACTGTACTTGCTGGGAACAGACGCCAGTGCTATTTGTCCTGTGTATGTCAATGGCAGCGTAATAGTGACACATCTTACCATAAAACAACTTTTGCTCGTAGGACCAGAAACTGCATGTGATTCAAATCCATTTAGGACTGGGAAACAAAAGCTAGCTCACCTTACAAGAAACACACTCTGCTTTTGTGGAACGAGCACTCTTCTACTGTACTGTGTTTCCTGTAGGGCCAGAACAGTGAGCTTGCTCAGAACAAAAGAACTGTGCTTCCTACGCACGGGCCATATCTAGTTCAACTCTGCTTAGGAAACTGACAAGAACAGTAGCTCCTCTTCAGTCTGATACACTGTACTTGCTGGGAACAGACGCGAGTGCTATTTGCACTGTGTATGGCAATGGGAGCACAATAGTGACTTTCCTTTCCAGAAAACAACTCTTGCTCGTAGGACCAGAAACTGCATGTGATTCAACTCCATTTAGGACTGGGAAACAAATGCTAGCTCACCTTACATGAAACACACTCTGCTTTTGAGAAAAGAGCCCTCTTCTACTCTACTGTGTTTCCTATGTGTTCCGAACAGTGAGCTTGCTCAGAACAAAAGAACTGTGCTTCCTAAACACACGGGCCATATCTAGTTCAACTCTGGTTAGGAAACTGAGAAGAACAGTAGCTCCTCTTCAGTCCAATACACTGTACTTTCGGGGAACAGACGCGTGTGCTATTTGCCTTGTGTAGGGCAATGGGAGTGTAATAGTGACTTTCCTTACCAGAAAACAACTCTTGTTCGTAGGACCAGAAACTGCATGTGATTCAACTCCATTTAGGACTGGGAAACAAACTCTAGCTCGCTTTACAAGAAACACACTCTGCTTTTGAGAAAAGAGCACTCTTCTACTCTACTGTGTTTCCTATAGGGCCAGAACAGTGAGCTTGCTCAGAACATAAGAACTGTGCTTCCTACACACACGGGCCATATCTAGTTCAACTCTGCTTAGGAACCTGACAAGAACAGTAGCTCCTCATCAGTCCGATACACTGTACTTGTGGGGAACAGAAGCGAGTGATATTTGCACTGTGTATGGCAATTGGAGCACAATAGTGACTTGTCTTAACAGAAAACAACTCTTGCTTGTTGGACAAAAACTGCATGTGACTCAACTCCATTTAGGACTGGGAAACAAACGCTAGCTTGACTTCCAAAAAACACACTCTGCTTTTGAGAAAAGAGCACTCTTTTACTCTACTGTGTTTCCTATGTGTTCCGAACAGTGAGCTTGCTCAGAACAAAAAAACTGTGCTTCCTAAACACACGGCCATATCTAGTTCAATTCTGCTTAGGAACCTGACAAGAACAGTAGATCCTCTTCAGTCGAATACACTCTACTTGCTGGGAACAGACGCCAGTGCTATTTGTCCTGTGTATGTCAATGGGAGCGCAATAGTGACTTTCCTTACCAGAAAACAACTCTTGCTCGTAGGACCAGAAACTGCATGTGATTCAACTCCATTTAGGACTGGGAAACAAATGCTAGCTCGCCTTACATGAAACACACTCTGGTTTAGAGAAAAGAGCACTCTTCTACTCTACTGTGCTTCCTATGGGGTCCGAACAGTGAGCTTGCTCAGAACAAAAGAACTGTGCTTCCTACACACATGGGCCATATCTAGTTCAACTCTGCTTAGGAAACTGAGAAGAAAAGAATCTCCTCTTCAGTCCATTACACTGTACTTGCGGGGAACAGACGAGAGTGCTATTTGCACTGTGTATGGCAATTGGAGCACAATAGTGACTCCTCTTACCGGAAAACAACTCTTGCTCTTAGGACCAGAAACTGCATGTGACTCAACTCCATTTAGGAATGGGAAACAAAGGCTAGCTCGCCTTACAAGAAACACACTCTGCTTTTGAGAAAAGAGCACTCTTCTACTCTACTGTGTTTCCTATTGGGTCCGAACAGTAAGCCTGCTCAGAACAAAAGAACTGTGCTTCCTACATACACGACCATATCTAGTTCAGTTCTGCTTAGGAACCTGACAAGAGCAGTAGATCCTCTTCAGTCCAATACACTGTACTTGCTGGGAACAGACGCCAGTGCTATTTGTCCTGTGTATGTCAATGGCAGCGTAATAGTGACACATCTTACCATAAAACAACTTTTGCTCGTAGGACCAGAAACTGCATGTGATTCAAATCCATTTAGGACTGGGAAACAAAAGCTAGCTCACCTTACAAGAAACACACTCTGCTTTTGTGGAACGAGCACTCTTCTACTGTACTGTGTTTCCTGTAGGGCCAGAACAGTGAGCTTGCTCAGAACAAAAGAACTGTGCTTCCTACGCACGGGCCATATCTAGTTCAACTCTGCTTAGGAAACTGACAAGAACAGTAGCTCCTCTTCAGTCTGATACACTGTACTTGCTGGGAACAGACGCGAGTGCTATTTGCACTGTGTATGGCAATGGGAGCACAATAGTGTCTTTCCTTTCCAGAAAACAACTCTTGCTCGTAGGACCAGAAACTGCATGTGATTCAACTCCATTTAGGACTGGGAAACAAATGCTAGCTCACCTTACATGAAACACACTCTGCTTTTGAGAAAAGAGCACTCTTCTACTCTACTGTGTTTCCTATGTGTTCCGAACAGTGAGCTTGCTCAGAACAAAAGAACTGTGCTTCCTAAACACACGGGCCATATCTAGTTCAACTCTGGTTAGGAAACTGAGAAGAACAGTAGCTCCTCTTCAGTCCAATACACTGTACTTTCGGGGAACAGACGCGTGTGCTATTTGCCTTGTGTAGGGCAATGGGAGTGTAATAGTGACTTTCCTTACCAGAAAACAACTCTTGTTCGTAGGACCAGAAACTGCATGTGATTCAACTACATTTAGGACTGGGAAACAAACTCTAGCTCGCTTTACAAGAAACACACTCTGCTTTTGAGAAAAGAGCACTCTTCTACTCTACTGTGTTTCCTATAGGGCCAGAACAGTGAGCTTGCTCAGAACATAAGAACTGTG
>NW_026737260.1:0-45857 GCF_949786415.1 Peromyscus eremicus | reverse complement strand
GAGTTTAACTAGATATGGCCCATGTGTGTAGGAAGCACAGTTCTTTTGTTCTCAGCAAGCTCACTGTTCGGACACCATATGAACCACAGTAGAATAGAAGACTGCTCTTTTCTCAAAAGCAGAGTGTGTTTCTTGTAAGGCGAGCTAGCGTTTATTTCCCAGTCCTAAATGGAGTTGAATCACATGCAGTTTTTGGTCCTACGAGCAAGAGTTGTTTTCTCGCAATCAAAGTCACTATTGCGCTCCCATTGCCATACACAGTGCAAATAGCACTCGCGTCTGTTCCCAGCAAGTACAGTGTATTGAACTGAAGAGGAGCTACTGTTCTTGTCACTTTCCTAAGCAGAGTTTAACTAGATATGGCCCATGTGTGTAGGAAGCACAGTTCTTTTGTTCTCAGCAAGCTCACTGTTCGGACACCATATGAAACACAGTGAAATAGAAGACTGCTCTTTTCTCAAAAGCAGAGTGTGTTTCTTGTAAGGCGAGCTAGCGTTTGTTTCCCAGTCCTAAATGGAGTTGAATTTCATGCAGTTTTTGGACCTATGAGCAAGAGTTGTTTACTCGTAAGCAAAGTCACTATTGCGCTCCCATTGCCATACGAAGTGTAAATAGCACTCGCGTCTGTTCCCAGCAAGTACAGTGTATTGGACTGAAGTGGAGCTACTGTTTTTGTCAGTTTGCTAAGCAGAGTTGAACTAGATATGGCCCCTGTGTGTAGGAAGCACAGTTCTTTTGTTCTGAGCAAGCTCAATGTTCGGTTCCCATATGAACCACAGTAGAATAGAAGACTGCTCTTTTCTCAAAAGCAGAGTGTGTTTCTTGTAAGGCGAGCTAGCGTTTATTTCCCAGTCCTAAATGGAGTTGAATCACATGCAGTTTTTGGTCCTACGAGCAAGAGTTGTTTTCTCGCAATCAAAGTCACTATTGCGCTCCCATTGCCATACACAGTGCAAATAGCACTCGCGTCTGTTCCCAGCAAGTACAGTGTATTGGACTGAAGAGGAGCTACTGTTCTTGTCAGTTTCCTAAGCAGAGTTGAACTAGATATGGCCCATGTGTGCAGGAATCCCAGTTCTTTTGTTCTGAGCAAGCTCAATGTTCGGACCCCATATGAACCACAGTAGAATAGAAGACTGCTCTTTTCTCAAAAGCAGAGTGTGTTTCTTGTAAGGCGAGCTAGCGTTTGTTTCCCAGTCCTAAATGGAGTTGAATCACATGCAGTTTTTGGTCCTATGAGCAAGAGTTGTTTGCTGGTAAGGAAAGTCACTATTGCGCTCCCTTTGCCATACACAGTGCAAATAGCACTCGCATCTGTTCCAGCAAGTAGAGTATATTGGACTGAAGAGGAGCTATTGTTCTTGTCAGTTTCCTAAGCAGAGTTGAACTAGATATGGCCCCTGTGTGTAGAAAGCACAGTTCTTTTGTACTGATCAAGCTCACTGTTCGGACCCCATAGGAAACACAGCAGAGTAGAAGAGTGCTCTTTTCTCAAAAGCAGAGTGTGTTTCTTGTAAGGCAAGCTAGCGTTTGTTTCCCAGTCCTAAATGGAGTTGAATCACATGCAGTTTCTTGTCCTACGAGCAAGAGTTGTTTTCTGGTAAAAAGAGTCACTGTTGCGCTCCCATTGTCATACACAGGGCAAATAGCACTGGCATCTGTTCCCAGCATGTACAGTGTATTGGACTGAAGAGGAGCTATTGTTCTTGTCAGTTTCCTAAGCAGAATTGAACTAGATATGGCCGTATTTGTAGGAAGCACAGTAATTTTGTTCTGAGCAAACTCAATGTTCTGGCCCTATAGGAAACACAGTAGAGTAGAAGAGTGCTCTTTTCTCAAAAGCAGAGTGTGTTTCTTGTAATGAGAGCTAGTGTTTGCTTCCCAGTCCTAAATGGAGTTGAATCACATGCAGTTTTTGGTACTACGAGCAAGAGTTGTTTCTGGTAAGGAAAGTCACTATTGCGCTCCCATTTCCATACACAGTGCAAATAGCACTCGCATCTGTTCCCAGGAAGTACAGTGTATTGGACTGAAGCGGAGCTACTGTTCTTCTCAGTTTCCTAAGCAGAATTGAACTAGATATGGCCGTATTTGTAGGAAGCACAGTTCTTTTGTTCTGAGCAAACTCACTGTTCTGGCCCTATAGGAAACACAGTAGAGTAGAAGAGTGCTCTTTTCTGAAAAGCAGAGTGTGTTTCTTGTAAGGTGAGCTATCGTTTGTTTCCCAGTCCTAAATGGAGTTGAATCCCATGCAGTTTCTGGTCCTACCAGCAAGAGTTGTTTTCTGGTAAGGAAAGTCACTATTGTGCTCCCATTTCCATACACAGTGCAAATAGCACTCGCATCTGTTCCCAGCAAGTAGAGTATATTGGACTGAAGCGGAGCTACTGTTCCTGTCAGTTTCCTAAGCAGAGTTGAATAGATATGGCCCCTGTGTGTAGAAAGCACAGTTCTTTTTTTCTGAGCAAGCTCACTGTTCGGACACCATAGGAAAAACAGTCGAGTAGAAGAGTGCTCTTTTCTCAAAAGCAGAGTGTGTTTCTTGTAAGGCGAGCTAGCGTTTGTTTCCCAGTCCTAAATGGAGTTGAAACGCATGCAGTTTATTGTCCTACGAGCAAGAGTTGTTTTCTGGTAAGAAGAGTCACTATTGTGCTCCCATTGTCATACACAGGGCAAATAGCACTGGCGTCTGTTCCCAGCATGTACAGTGTATTGGACTGAAGAGGATCTACTGTTCTTTTCAGTTTCCTAAGCAGAATTGAACTAGATATGGCCGTATTTGTATGAAGCACAGTTCTTTTGTTCTGAGCAAGCTCACTGTTCTGGCCCTATAGGAAACACAGTAGAGTAGAAGACTGCTCTTTTCTCAAAAGCAGAGTGTGTTTCTTGTAAGGCGAGCTAGCGTTTGTTTCCCAGTCCTAAATGGAGTTGAATCACATGCAGTTTTTGGTCCTATGACCAAGAGTTGTTTTCTGGTAAGGAAAGTCACTATTGCGCTCCCTTTGCCATACACAGTGCAAATAGCACTCGCGTCTGTTCCCAGCAAGTACAGTGTATTGAACTGAAGAGGAGCTACTGTTCTTGTCACTTTCCTAAGCAGAGTTTAACTAGATATGGCCCATGTGTGTAGGAAGCACAGTTCTTTTGTTCTCAGCAAGCTCACTGTTCGGACACCATATGAACCACAGTGAAATAGAAGACTGCTCTTTTCTCAAAGCAGAGTGTGTTTCTTGTAAGGCGAGCTAGCGTTTGTTTCCCAGTCCTAAATGGAGTTGAATTTCATGCAGTTTTTGGACCTATGAGCAAGAGTTGTTTACTCGTAAGCAAAGTCACTATTGCGCTCCCATTGCCATACACAGTGTAAATAGCACTCGCGTCTGTTCCCAGCAAGTACAGTGTATTGGACTGAAGTGGAGCTACTGTTTTTGTCAGTTTGCTAAGCAGAGTTGAACTAGATACGGCCCCTGTGTGTAGGAAGCACAGTTCTTTTGTTCTGAGCAAGCTCAATGTTCGGTTCCCATATGAACCACAGTAGAATAGAAGACTGCTCTTTTCTCAAAAGCAGAGTGTGTTTCTTGTAAGGCGAGCTAGCGTTTATTTCCCAGTCCTAAATGGAGTTGAATCACATGCAGTTTTTGGTCCTACGAGCAAGAGTTGTTTTCTCGCAATCAAAGTCACTATTGCGCTCCCATTGCCATACACAGTGCAAATAGCACTCGCGTCTGTTCCCAGCAAGTACAGTGTATTGGACTGAAGAGGAGCTACTGTTCTTGTCAGTTTCCTAAGCAGAGTTTAACTAGATATGGCCTATGTGTGCAGGAATCCCAGTTCTTTTGTTCTGAGCAAGCTCAATGTTCGGAACCCATATGAACCACAGTAGAATAGAAGACTGCTCTTTTCTCAAAAGCAGAGTGTGTTTCTTGTAAGGCGAGCTAGCGTTTGTTTCCCAGTCCTAAATGGAGTTGAATCACATGCAGTTTTTGGTCCTATGAGCAAGAGTTGTTTGCTGGTAAGGAAAGTCACTATTGCGCTCCCTTTGCCATACACAGTGCAAATAGCACTCGCGTCTGTTCACAGCAAGTACAGTGTATTGGACTGAAGAGGAGCTACTGTTCTTGTCAGTTTCCTAAGCAGAGTTGAATAGATATGGCCCCTTGTGTAGAAAGCACAGTTCTTTTGTTCTCAGCAAGCTCACTGTTCGGACACCATATGAACCACAGTATAATAGAAGACTGCTCTTTTCTCAAAAGCAGAGTGTGTTTCTTGTAAGGCGAGCTAGCGTTTGTTTCCCAGTCCTAAATGGAGTTGAATCACATGCAGTTTTTGGTCCTACGAGCAAGAGTTGTTTTCTGGTAAAAAGAGTCACTGTTGCGCTCCCATTGTCATACACAGGGCAAATAGCACTGGCGTCTGTTCCCAGCATGTACAGTGTATTGGACTGAAGAGGATCTACTGTTCTTGTCAGTTTCCTAAGCAGAATTGAACTAGATATGGCCGTATTTGTAGGAAGCACAGTAATTTTGTTCTGAGCAAACTCACTGTTCTGGCCCTATAGTAAACACAGTAGAGTAGAAGAGTGCTCTTTTCTCAAAAGCAGAGTGTGTTTCTTGTAAGGAGAGCTAGCGTTTGTTTCCCAGTCCTAAATGGAGTTGAATCACATGCAGTTTTTGGTACTACGAGCAAGAGTTGTTTTCTGGTAAGGAAAGTCACTATTGCACTCCCATTTCCATACACAGTGCAAATAGCACTCGCATCTGTTCCCAGGAAGTACAGTGTATTGGACTGAAGCGGAGCTACTGTTCTTGTCAGTTTGCTAAGCAGAGTTGAACTAGGTATGGCCTTTGTGTGTAGGAAGCACAGTTCTTTTGTTCTGAGCAAGCTCACTGTTCGGACCACATAGGAAACACAGAAGAGTAGAAGAGTGCTCTTTTCTCAAAAGCAGAGTGTGTTTCTTGTAAGGCTAGCTAGTGTTAGTTCCCCAGTCAGAAATGGAGTTGAATCCCATGCAGTTTTTGTTCCTACGAGGAAGAGGTGTTTTCTGATAAGAAGAGTCACTATTGCGCTCCTATTTCTATACACAGTACAAATAGGTCTCGCGTCTGTTCCCAGCTTGTACAGTGTATTGGACTGAAGAGGAGCTACCGTTCTTGTCAGTTTCCTAAGCAGAGTTGAACTAGATATGGCCCGTGTGTGTAGGAAGCACAGTTCTTTTGTTCTCAGCAAGCTCACTGTTCGGACACCATATGAACCACAGTGAAATAGAAGACTGCTCATTTCTCAAAAGCAGAGTGTGTTTCTTGTAAGGCGAGCTAGCGTTTGTTTCCCAGTCCTAAATGGAGTTGAATCTCATGCAGTTTTTGGTCCTACGAGCAAGAGTTGTTTACTCGTAAGCAAAGTCACTATTGCGCTCCCATTGCATACACAGTGCAAATAGCACTCGAGTCTGTTCCCAGCAAGTTCAGTTTATTGGACTGAAGAGGAGCTACTGTTCTTGTCACTTTCCTAAGCAGAGTTGAACTAGATATGGCCCATGTGTGTAGGAAGCACAGTTCTTTTGTTCTCAGCAAGCTCACTGTTCGGACACCATATGAACCACAGTGAAATAGAAGACTGCACTTTTCTCAAAAGCAGAGTGTGTTTCTTGTAAGGCGAGCTAGCGTTTGTTTCCCAGTCCTAAATGGAGTTGAATCTCATGCAGTTTTTGGTCCTACGAGCAAGAGTTGTTTACTCGTAAGCAAAGTCACTATTGTGCTCCCTTTGCCATACACAGTGCAAATAGCCCTCTCGTCTGTTCCCAGAATGTACAGTGTATTGAACTGAAGAGGAGCTACTGTTCTTGTCACGTTCCTAAGCAGAGTTGAACTAGATATGGCCCATGTGTGTAGGAAGCACAGTTCTTTTGTTCTCAGCAAGCTCACTGTTCGGACACCATATGAACCACAGTGAAATAGAAGACTGCTCTTTTCTCAAAAGCAGAGTGTGTTTCTTGTAAGGCGAGCTAGTGTTTGTTTCCCAGTCCTAAATGGAGTTGAATCACATCCAGTTTCTGGTCCTACGAGCAAGAGTTGTTTTCTGGTAAGAAGAGTCACTATTGCACTCCCATTTTCATACACAGGACAAATAGCACTGGAGTCTGTTCCCAGCATGTACAGTGTATTGGACTGAAGAGGATCTACTGTTCTTTTCAGTTTCATAAGCAGAATTGAACTAGATATGGCAGTATTTGTATGAAGCACAGTTCTTTTGTTCTGAGCAAGCTCACTGTTCTGGCCCTATAGGAAACACACTAGAGTAGAAGACTGCTCTTTTCTCAAAAGCAGAGTGTGTTTCTTGTAAGGCGAGCTAGCGTTTGTTTCCCAGTCCTAAATGGAGTTGAATCACATGCAGTTTTTGGTCCTACGAGCAAGAGTTGTTTTCTGGTAAGGAAAGTCACTATTGTGCTCCCTTTGCCATACACAGTGCAAATAGTACTCGCGTCTGTTCCCAGCAAGTACAGTGTATTGAACTGAAGAGGAGCTACTGTTCTTGTCACTTTCCTAAGTAGAGTTTAACTAGATATGGCCTATGTGTGTAGGAAGCACAGTTCTTTTGTTCTCAGCAAGCTCAATGTTCGGACACCATATGAACCACAGTGAAATAGAAGACTGCTCTTTTCTCAAAAGCAGAGTGTGTTTCTTGTAAGGCGAGCTAGCGTTTGTTTCCCAGTCCTAAATGGAGTTGAATCACATGCAGTTTTTGGTCCTACGAGCAAGAGTTGTTTTCTGGTAAGGAAAGTCACTATTGCGCTCCCTTTGCCATACACAGTGTAAATAGCACTCGCGTCTGTTCCCAGCAAGTACAGTTTATTGGACTGAAGAGGAACTACTGTTCTTGTCAGTTTCCTAAGCAGAGTTCAACTAGATATGGCCCGTGTGTGTAGGAAGCACAGTTCTTTTGTTCTGAGTAAGCTCAAGGTTCGGTCCCCATATGAACCACAGTAGAATAGAAGACTGCTCTTTTCTCAAAAGCAGAGTGTGTTTCTTGTAAGGCGAGCTAGCGTTTATTTCCCAGTCCTAAATGGAGTTGAATCACATGCAGTTTTTGGTCCTACGAGCAAGAGTTGTTTTCTCGTAATCACAGTCACTATTGCGCTCCCATTGCCATACACAGTGCAAATAGCACTCGCGTCTGTTCCCAGCAAGTACAGTGTATTGGACTGAAGAGGAGCTACAGTTCTTGTCAGTTTCCTAAGCAGAGTTGAACTAGATATGGCCCATGTGTGTAGGAATTCCAGTTCTTTTGTTCTGAGCAAGCTCAATGTTCGGACCCCATATGAACCACAGTAGAATAGAAGACTGCTCTTTTCTCAAAAGCAGAGTGTGTTTCTTGTAAGGCGAGCTAGCGTTTGTTTCCCAGTCCTAAATGGAGTTGAATCACATGCAGTTTTTGGTCCTATGAGCAAGAGTTGTTTGCTGGTAAGGAAAGTCACTATTGCGCTCCCTTTACCATACACAGTGCAAATAGCACTCGCGTCTGTTCACAGCAAGTACAGTGTATTGGACTGAAGAGGAGATACTGTTCTTGTCAGTTTCCTAAGCAGAGTTGAACTAGATATGGCCCATGTGTGTAGGAAGCACAGTTCTTTTGTTCTGATCAAGCTCACTGTTCGGACCCCATAGGAAACACAGTAGAGTAGAAGAGTGCTCTTTTCTCAAAAGCAGAGTGTGTTTCTTGTAAGGCAAGCTAGCGTTTGTTTCCCAGTCCTAAATGGAGTTGAATCACATGCAGTTTCTTGTCCTACGAGCAAGAGTTGTTTTCTGGTAAAAAGAGTCACTGTTGCGCTCCCATTGTCATACACAGGGCAAATAGCACTGGCGTCTGTTCCCAGCATGTACAGTGTATTGGACTGAAGAGGAGCTATTGTTCTTGTCAGTTTCCTAAGCAGAGTTGAACTAGATATGTCCCGTGTGTGTAGGAAGCACAGATCTTTTGTTCTGAGTAAGCTCAATGTTCGGACCCCATATGAACCACAGTAGAATAGAAGACTGCTCTTTTCTCAAAAGCAGAGTGTGTTTCTTGTAAGGCGAGCTAGCGTTTGTTTCCCAGTCCTAAATGGAGTTGAATCACATGCAGTTTTTGGTCCTACGAGCAAGAGTTTTTTTCTCGTAAGCAAAGTCACTATTGCGCTCCCATTGCCATACACAGTGCAAATAGCACTCGAGTCTGTTCCCAGCAAGTACAGTGTATTGGACTGAAGAGGAGCTACTGTTCTTGTCAGTTTCCTAAGCAGAGTTGAACTAGATATGGCCCATGTGTGTAGGAAGCCCAGTTCTTTTGTTCTGAGCAAGCTCAATGTTCGGAACCCATATGAACCACAGTAGAATAGAAGACTGCTCTTTTCTCAAAAGCAGAGTGTGTTTCTTGTAAGGCGAGCTAGCGTTTGTTTCCCAGTCCTAAATGGAGTTGAATCACATGCAGTTTTTGGTCCTACGAGCAAGAGTTGTTTTCTGGTAAGGAAAGTCACTATTGCGCTCCCTTTGCCATACACAGTGCAAATAGCACTCGCGTCTGTTCCCAGCAAGTACAGTGTATTGGACTGAGGAGGAGCTACTGTTCTTGTCAGTTTCCGAAGCTGAGTTGAACTAGATATGGCCCATGTGTGTAGGAAGCACAGGTCTTTTGTTCTGAGCAAGCTCACTGTTCGGACCCCATAGGAAACACAGTAAAGTAGAAGAGTGCTTTTTTCTCAAAAGCAGAGTGTGTTTCTTGTAAGGCGAGCTAGCATTTGTTTCCAGTCCTAAATGGAGTTGAATCACATGCAGTTTCTTGTCCTACGAGCAAGAGTTGTTTTCTGGTAAAAAGAGTCACTGTTGCGCTCCCATTGTCATACACAGGGCAAATAGCACTGGCGTCTGTTCCCAGCATGTACAGTGTATTGGACTGAGGAGGATCTACTGTTCTTGTCAGTTTCCTAAGCAGAATTGAACTAGATATGGCCGTATTTGTAGGAAGCACAGTAATTTTGTTCTGAGCAAACTCACTGTTCTGGCCCTATAGGAAACACAGTAGAGTAGAAGAGTGCTCTTTTCTCAAAAGCAGAGTGTGTTTCTTGTAAGGAGAGCTAGCGTTTGTTTCCCAGTCCTAAATGGAGTTGAATCACATGCAGTTTTTGGTACTACGAGCAAGAGTTGTTTTCTGGTAAGGAAAGTCACTATTGCGCTCCCATTTCCATACACAGTGCAAATAGCACTCGCATCTGTTCCCAGGGAGTACAGTGTATTGGACTGAAGCGGAGCTACTGTTCTTGTCAGTTTGCTAAGCAGAGTTGAACTAGATATGGCCCCTGTGTGTAGGAAGCACAGTTCTTTTGTTCTGAGCAAGCTCACTGTTCGGACCACATAGGAAACACAGAAGAGTAGAAGAGTGCTCTTTTCTCAAAAGCAGAGTGTGTTTCTTGTAAGGCGAGCTAGTGTTAGTTCCCCAGTCAGAAATGGAGTTGAATCCCATGCAGTTTTTGTTCCTACGAGGAAGAGGTGTTTTCTGATAAGAAGAGTCACTATTGCACTCCTATTTCTATACACAGTACAAATAGTTCTCGCGTCTGTTCCCAGCTAGTACAGTGTATTGGACTGAAGAGGAGCTACCGTTCTTGTCAGTTTCCTAAGCAGAGTTGAACTAGATATGGCCCGTGTGTGTAGGAAGCACAGTTCTTTTGTTCTGAGCAAGCTCACTGTTCGGACCCCATAGGAAACACAGTAGAGCAGAAGAGTGCTCTTTTCTCAAAAGCAGAGTGTGTTTCTTGTAAGGAAAGCTAGCGTTTGTTTCCCAGTACTAAATGGAGTTGAATCACATCCTGTTTTTGGTCCTACGAGCAAGAGTTGTTTTCTGGTAAGGAAAGTCACTATTGCACTCCCATTGTCAGACACACTGCAAATAGCACTGGCGTCTGTTCCCAGCATGTACAGTGTATTGGACTGAAGAGGATCTACTGTTCTTGTCAGGTTCCTAAGCAGAATTGAACTAGATAGTGCCGTATTTGTAGAGAGCACAGTTCTTTTGTTCTTAGCAAACTCACTGTTCTGGCCCTATAGGAAACACAGTAGAGTAGAAGAGTGCTCTTTTCTCAAAAGCAGAGTGTGTATCTTGTAAGGCAAGCTAGCGTTTGTTTCCCAGTCCTAAATGGAGTTGAATCCCATGCAGTTTCTGGTCCTACCAGCAAGAGTTGTTTTCTGGTAAGGAAAGTCACTATTGCGCTCCCATTGCCATACACAGTGCAAATAGCACTCACATCTGTTCCCAGCAAGTAGAGTGTATTGGACTGAAGCGGAGCTACTGTTCTTGTCAGTTTCCTAAGCAGAGTTGAATAGATATGGCCCCTGTGTGTAGAAAGCACAGTTCTTTTTTTCTGAGCAAGCTCACTGTTCGGACACCGTAGGAAAAACAGTCGAGTAGAAGAGTGGTCTTTTCTAAAAAGCAGAGTGTGTTTCTTGTAAGGCGAGCTAGCGTTTGTTTCCCAGTCCTAAATGGAGTTGAAACACATGCAGTTTATTGTCCTACGAGCAAGAGTTGTTTTCTGGTAAGAAGAGTCACTATTGTGTTCCCATTGTCATACACAGGGCAAATACCACTGGCGTCTGTTCCCAGCATGTACAGTGTATTGGACTGAAGAGGATCTACTGTTCTTTTCAATTTCCTAAGCAGAATTGAACTAGATATGGCCGTATTTGTATGAAGCACAGTTCTTTTATTCTGAGCAAGCTCACTGTTCTGGCCCTATAGGAAACACAGTAGAGTAGAAGACTGCTCTTTTATCAAAAGCAGAGTGTGTTTCTTGTAAGGCGAGCTAGCGTTTGTTTCCCAGTCCTAAATGGAGTTGAATCGCATGCAGTTTTTGGTCCTACGAGCAAGAGTTGTTTTCTGGTAAGGAAAGTCACTATTGCGCTCCCTTTGCCATACACAGTGCAAATAGCACTCGCGTCTGTTCCCAGAATGTACAGTGTATTGAACTGAAGAGGAGCTACTGTTCTTGTCACTTTCCTAAGCAGAGTTGAACTAGATATGGCCCATGTGTGTAGGAAGCACAGTTCTTTTGTTCTCAGCAAGCTCACTGTTCGGACCCCATAGGAAACACAGTAGTGTAGAAGAGTGCTCTTTTCTCAAAAGCAGAGTGTGTTTCTTGTAAGGCGAGCTAGTGTTTGTTTCCCAGTACTTAATGGAGTTGAATCCCATGTAGTTTCTGGTCCTACGAGCAAGAGTTGTTTTCTGGTAAGGAAAGTCACTATTGCGCTCCCATTTCCATACACAGTACAAATAGCACTCGCGTCTGTTCCCAGGAAGTACAGTGTATTGGACTGAAGCGGAGCTACTGTTCTTGTCAGTTTCCTAAGCAGAGATGAACTAGATATGGCCCGTGTGTGTAGGAAGCACAGTTCTTTTGTTCTGAGCAAGCTCACTGTTCAGACCCCCTAGAAAACACAGTAGAGTAGAAGAGTACTCTTTTCTCAAAAGCAGAGTGTGTTTTTTGTAAGGCGAGCTAGCGTTTGTTTCCCAGTCCTAAATGGAGTTGAATCACATGCAGTTTTTGGTCCTACGACCAAGAGTTGTTTTCTGGTAAGGAAAGTCACTATTGCGCTCCCATTTACATACACAGTGCAAATAGCACTCATGTCTGTTCCCAGCAAGTATAGTGTATTGGACTGAAGCGTACCTACTGTTCTTGTCAGTTTCCTAAGCAGAGTTGAACTAAATATGCCCCCTGTGTGTAGGAAGCACAGTTCTTTTGTTCTGAGCAAGCTCACTGTTTGGACCCCATAGGAAACACAGTAGAGCAGAAGAGTGCTCTTTTCTCAAAAGCAGAGTGTGTTTCTTGTAAGGCAAGCTAGCATTTGTTTCCCAGTCCTAAATGGAGTTGAATCACATCCTGTTTTTGGTACTACGAGCAAGAGTTGTTTTCTGGTAAGGAAAGTCACTATTGCGCTCCCATTGCCATACACAGTGCAAATAGCACTCACGTCTGTTCCCAGCAACTACAGTGTATTGGACTGAAGAGGAGCTGCTGTTCTTGTCAATTTCCAAAGCAGAGTTGAAATAGATATGGCCCCTGTGTGTAGGAAGCACAGTTCTTTTGTTCTGAGCAAGCTCACTGTTCCGACCCCATAGGATACACAGTAGAGTAGAAGAGTGCTCTTTTCTCAAAAGCAGAGTGTGTTTCTTGTAAGGAGAGCTAGCGTTTGTTTCCCAGTCCTAAATGGAGTTGAATCACATACAGTTTCTGGTCCTACGAGCAAGAGTTGTTTTCTGGAAAGAAGAGTCACTATTGTGCTCCCATTGTCATACAGAGGGCAAATAGCCCTGGCGTCTGTTCCCAGCATGTACAGTGTATTGGACTGAAGAGGATCTACTGTTCTTTTCAGTTTCATAAGCAGAATTGAACTAGATATGGCAGTATTTGTATGAAGCACAGTTCTTTTGTTCTGAGCAAGCTCACTGTTCTGGCCCTATAGGAAACACAGTAGAGTAGAAGACTGCTCTTTTCTCAAAAGCAGAGTGTGTTTCTTGTAAGGCGAGCTAGCGTTTGTTTCCCAGTCCTAAATGGAGTTGAATCACATGCAGTTTTTGGTCCTACAAGCAAGAGTTGTTTTCTGGTAAGTAAAGTCACTATTGCGCTCCCTTTGCCATACACAGTGCAAATAGCACTCGCGTCTGTTCCCAGCAAGTACAGTGTATTGAACTGAAGAGGAGCTACTGTTCTTGTCACTTTCCTAAGCAGAGTTTAACTAGATATGGCCCATGTGTGTAGGAAGCACAGTTCTTTTGTTCTCAGCAAGCTCACTGTTCGGACACCATATGAACCACAGTGAAATAGAAGACTGCTCTTTTCTCAAAAGCAGAGTGTGTTTCTTGTAAGGCGAGCTAGCGTTTGTTTCCCAGTCCTAAATGGAGTTGAATTTCATGCAGTTTTTGGACCTACGAGCAAGAGTTGTTTACTCATAAGCAAAGTCACTATTGCGCTCCCATTGCCATACACAGTGTAAATAGCACTCGCGTCTGTTCCCAGCAAGTACAGTTTATTGGATTGAAGAGGAGCTACTGTTCTTGTCAGTTTCCTAAGCTGAGTTCAACTAGATATGGCCCGTGTGTGTAGGAATCCCAGTTCTTTTGTTCTGAGCAAGCTCAATGTTCGGACCCCATATGAACCACAGTAGAATAGAAGACTGCTCTTTTCTCAAAAGCAGAGTGTGTTTCTTGTAAGGCGAGCTAGCGTTTGTTTCCCAGTCCTAAATGGAGTTGAATCACATGCAGTTTTTGGTCCTATGAGCAAGAGTTGTTTGCTGGTAAGGAAAGTCACTATTGCGCTCCCTTTGACATACACAGTGCAAATAGCACTCGCGTCTGTTCACAGCAAGTACAGTGTATTGGACTGAAGAGGAGCTACTGTTCTTGTCAGTTTCCTAAGCATAGTTGAACTAGATATGGCCCATGTGTGTAGGAAGCACAGTTCTTTTGTTCTGATCAAGCTCACTGTTCGGACCCCATAGGAAACACAGTAGAGTAGAAGAGTGCTCTTTTCTCAAAAGCAGAGTGTGTTTCTTGTAAGGCAAGCTAGCGTTTGTTTCCCAGTCCTAAATGGAGTTGAATCACATGCAGTTTCTTGTCCTATGAGCAAGAGTTGTTTTCTGGTAAAAAGATTCACTGTTGCGCTCCCATTGTCATACACAGGGCAAATAGCACTGGCGTCTGTTCCCAGCATGTACAGTGTATTGGACTGAAGAGGAGCTATTGTTCTTGTCAGTTTCCTAAGCAGAATTGAACTAGATATGGCCGTATTTGTAGGAAGCACAGTTCTTTTGTTCTGAGCAAACTCACTCTTCTGGCCCTATAGGAAACACAGTAGAGTAGAAGAGTGCTCTTTTCTGAAAAGCAGAGTGTGTTTCTTGTAAGGCGAGCTAGCGTTTGTTTCCCAGTCCTAAATGGAGTTGAATCCCATGCAGTTTCTGGTCCTACCAGCAAGAGTTGTTTTCTGGTAAGGAAAGTCACTATTGTGCTCCCATTTCCATACACAGTGCAAATAGCACTCGCATCTGTTCCCAGCAAGTAGAGTGTATTGGACTGAAGCGGAGCTACTGTTCTTGTCAGTTTCCTAATCAGAGTTGAATAGATATGGCCCCTGTGTGTAGAAAGCACAGTTCTTTTTTTTCTGAGCAAGCTCACTGTTCGGACACCATAGGAAAAACAGTCGAGTAGAAGAGTGCTCTTTTCTCAAAAGCAGAGTGTGTTTCTTGTAAGGCGAGCTAGCGTTTGTTTCCCAGTCCTAAATGGAGTTGAAACACATGCAGTTTATTGTCCTACGAGCAAGAGTTGTTTTCTGTAAGAAGAGTCACTATTGTGCTCCCATTGTCATACACAGGGCAAATAGCACTGGCGTCTGTTCCCAGCATGTACAGTGTATTGGACTGAAGAGGATCTACTGTTCTTGTCAGTTTCCTAAGCAGAATTGAACTAGATATGGCCGTATTTGTATGAAGCACAGTTCTTTTGTTCTGAGCAAGCTCACTGTTCTGGCCCTATAGGAAACACAGTAGAGTAGAAGAGTGCTCTTTTCTCAAAAGCAGAGTGTGTTTCTTGTAAGGAGAGCTAGCTTTTGTTTCTCAGTCCTAAATGGAGTTGAATCACATACAGTTTCTGGTCCTAAGAGCAAGAGTTGTTTTCTGGTAAGAAGAGTCACTATTATGCTCCCATTGTCATACAGAGGGCAAATAGCCCTGGCGTCTGTTCCCAGCATGTACAGTGTATTGGACTGAAGAGGATCTACTGTTCTTTTCAGTTTCATAAGCAGAATTGAACTAGATATGGCAGTATTTGTATGAAGCACAGTTCTTTTGTTCTGAGCAAGCTCACTGTTCTGGCCCTATAGGAAACACAGTAGAGTAGAAGACTGCTCTTTTCTCAAAAGCAGAGTGTGTTTCTTGTAAGGCGAGCTAGCGTTTGTTTCCCAGTCCTAAATGGAGTTGAATCACATGCAGTTTTTGGTCCTACGAGCAAGAGTTGTTTTCTGGTAAGGAAAGTCACTATTGCGCTCCCTTTGCCATACACAGTGCAAATAGCACTCGCGTCTGTTCCCAGCAAGTACAGTGTATTGAACTGAAGAGGAGCTACTGTTCTTGTCACTTTCCTAAGCAGAGTTTAACTAGATATGGCCCATGTGTGTAGGAAGCACAGTTCTTTTGTTCTCAGCAAGCTCACTGTTCGGACACCATATGAACCACAGTGAAATAGAAGACTGCTCTTTTCTCAAAAGCAGAGTGTGTTTCTTGTAAGGCGAGCTAGCGTTTGTTTCCCAGTCCTAAATGGAGTTGAATTTCATGCAGTTTTTGGACCTACGAGCAAGAGTTGTTTACTCGTAAGCAAAGTCACTATTGCGCTCCCATTGCCATACACAGTGTAAATAGCACTCGCGTCTGTTCCCAGCAAGTACAGTTTATTGGACTGAAGAGGAGCTACTGTTCTTGTCAGTTTCCTAAGCTGAGTTCAACTAGATATGGCCCGTGTGTGTAGGAAGCACAGTTCTTTTTTTCTGAGTAAGCTCAATGTTCGGTTCCCATATGAACCACAGTAGAATAGAAGACTGCTCTTTTCTCAAAAGCAGAGTGTGTTTCTTGTAAGGCGAGCTAGCGTTTATTTCCCAGTCCTAAATGGAGTTGAATCACATGCAGTTTTTGGTCCTACGAGCAAGAGTTGTTTTCTCGTAATCAAAGTCACTATTGCGCTCCCATTGCCATACACAGTGCAAATAGCACTCGCGTCTGTTCCCAGCAAGTACAGTGTATTGGACTGAAGAGGAGCTACTGTGCTTGTCAGTTTCCTAAGCAGAGTTGAACTAGATATGGCCCATGTGTGTAGGAATCCCAGTTCTTTTGTTCTGAGCAAGCTCAATGTTCGGACCCCATTTGAACCACAGTACAATAGAAGACTGCTCTTTTCTCAAAAGCAGAGTGTGTTTCTTGTAAGGCGAGCAAGCGTTTGTTTCCCAGTCCTAAATGGAGTTGAATCACATGCAGTTTTTGGTCCTATGAGCAAGAGTTGTTTGCTGGTAAGGAAAGTCACTATTGTGCTCCCTTTGCCATACACAGTGCAAATAGCACTCGCGTCTGTTCACAGCAAGTACAGTGTATTGGACTGAAGAGGAGCTACTGTTCTTGTCAGTTTCCTAAGCAGAGTTGAACTAGATATGGCCCATGTGTGTAGGAAGCACAGTTCTTTTGTTCTGATCAAGCTCACTGTTCGGACCCCATAGGAAACACAGTAGAGTAGAAGAGTGCTCTTTTCTCAAAAGCAGAGTGTGTTTCTTGTAAGGCAAGCTAGCGTTTGTTTCCCAGTCCTAAATGGAGTTGAATCACATGCAGTTTCTTGTCCTACGAGCAAGAGTTGTTTTCTGGTAAAAAGAGTCACTGTTGCGCTCCCATTGTCATACACAGGGCAAATAGCACTGGCGTCTGTTCCCAGCATGTACAGTGTATTGGACTGAAGAGGAGCTATTGTTCTTGTCAGTTTCCTAAGCAGAGTTGAACTAGATATGGCCGTATTTGTAGGAAGCACAGTTCTTTTGCTCTGAGCAAACTCACTGTTCTGGCCCTATAGGAAACACAGTAAAGTAGAAGAGTGCTCTTTTCTGAAAAGCAGAGTGTGTTTCTTGTAAGGCGAGCTATCGTTTGTTTCCCAGTCCTAAATGGAGTTGAATCCCATGCAGTTTCTGGTCCTACCAGCAAGAGTTGTTTTCTGGTAAGGAAAGTCACTATTGTGCTCCCATTTCCATACACAGTGCAAATAGCACTCGCATCTGTTCCCAGCAAGTAGAGTGTATTGGACTGAAGCGGAGCTACTGTTCTTGTCAGTTTCCTAAGCAGAGTTGAAGAGATATGTCCCCTGTGTGTAGAAAGCACAGTCCTTTTTTTATGAGCAATCTCACTGTTCGGACACCATAGGAAAAACAGTCGAGTAGAAGAGAGCTCTTTTCTCAAAAGCAGAGTGTGTTTCTTGTAAGGCGGGCTAGCGTTTGTTTCCCAGTCCTAAATGGAGTTGAAACACATGCAGTTTATTGTCCTACGAGCAAGAGTTGTTTTCTGGTAAGGAAAGTCACTATTGCGCTCCCTTTGCCATACACAGTGCAAATAGCACTCGTGTCTGTTCCCAGCAAGTACAGTGTATTGGACTGAAGTGGAGCTACTGTTCTTGTCAGTTTGCTAAGCAGAGTTGAACTAAATATGGCCCCTGTGTGTAGGAAGCACAGTTCTTATGTTCTGAGCAAGCTCACTGTTCGGACCACAAAGGAAACACAGAAGAGTAGAAGAGTGCTCTTTTCTCAAAAGCAGAGTGTGTTTCTTGTAAGGCGAGCTAGTGTTTGTTCCCCAGTCAGAAATGGAGTTGAATCCCATGCAGTTTTTGTTCCTATGAGGAAGAGGTGTTTTCTGATAAGAAGAGTCACTATTGCGCTCCTATTTCTATACACAGTACAAATAGGACCCCCGTCTGTTCCCAGCTAGTACAGTGTATTGGACTGAAGAGGAGCTTCCGTTCTTGTCAGTTTCCTAAGCAGAGTTGAACTAGATATGGCCCGTGTGTGTAGGAAGCACAGTTCTTTTGTTCTGAGCAAGCTCACTGTTCGGACCCCATAGGAAACACAGTAGAGCAGAAGAGTGCTCTTTTCTCAAAAGCAGAGTGTGTTTCTTGTAAGGCAAGCTAGCATTTGTTTCCTAGTCCTAAATGGAGTTGAATCACATCCTGTTTTTGGTACTACAAGCAAGAGTTGTTTTCTGGTAAGGAAAGTCACTATTGCGCTCCCATTGCCATACACAGTGCAAATAGCACTCACGTCTGTTCCCAGCAACTACAGTGTATTGGACTGAAGAGGAGCTGCTGTTTTTGTCAATTTCCAAAGCAGAGTTGAAATAGATATGGCCCCTGTGTGTAGGAAGCACAGTTCTTTTGTTCTGAGCAAGCTCACTGTTCTGACCCCATAGGATACACAGTAGAGTAGAAGAGTGCTCTTTTCTCAAAAGCAGAGTGTGTTTCTTGTAAGGAGAGCTAGCGTTTGTTTCCCAGTCCTAAATGGAGTTGAATCACATACAGTTTCTGGTCCTACGAGCAAGAGTTGTTTTCTGGAAAGAAGAGTCACTATTGTGCTCCCATTGTCATACAGAGGGCAAATAGCCCTGGCGTCTGTTCCCAGCATGTACAGTGTATTGGACTGAAGAGGATCTACTGTTCTTTTCAGTTTCATAAGCAGAATTGAACTAGATATGGCAGTATTTGTATGAAGCACAGTTCTTTTGTTCTGAGCAAGCTCACTGTTCTGGCCCTATAGGAAACACAGTAGAGTAGAAGACTGCTCTTTTCTCAAAAGCAGAGTGTGTTTCTTGTAAGGCGAGCTAGCGTTTGTTTCCCAGTCCTAAATGGAGTTGAATCACATGCAGTTTTTGGTCCTATGACCAAGAGTTGTTTTCTGGTAAGGAAAGTCACTATTGCGCTCCCTTTGCCATACACAGTGCAAATAGCACTCACGTCTGTTCCCAGCAACTACAGTGTATTGAACTGAAGAGGAGCTACTGTTCTTGTCACTTTCCTAAGCAGAGTTTAACTAGATATGGCCCATGTGTGTAGGAAGCACAGTTCTTTTGTTCTCAGCAAGCTCACTGTTCGGACACCATATGAACCACAGTGAAATAGAAGACTGCTCTTTTCTCAAAAGCAGAGTGTGTTTCTTGTAAGGCGAGCTAGCGTTTGTTTCCCAGTCCTAAATGGAGTTGAATTTCATGCAGTTTTTGGACCTATGAGCAAGAGTTGTTTACTCGTAAGCAAAGTCACTATTGCGCTCCCATTGCCATACGAAATGTAAATAGCACTCGCGTCTGTTCCCAGCAAGTACAGTGTATTGGACTGAAGTGGAGCTACTGTTTTTGTCAGTTTGCTAAGCAGAGTTGAACTAGATATGGCCCCTGTGTGTAGGAAGCACAGTTCTTTTGTTCTGAGCAAGCTCAATGTTCGGTTCCCATATGAACCACAGTAGAATAGAAGACTGCTCTTTTCTCAAAAGCAGAGTGTGTTTCTTGTAAGGCGAGCTAGCGTTTATTTCCCAGTCCTAAATGGAGTTGAATCACATGCAGTTTTTGGTCCTACGAGCAAGAGTTGTTTTCTCGCAATCAAAGTCACTATTGCGCTCCCATTGCCATACACAGTGCAAATAGCACTCGCGTCTGTTCCCAGCAAGTACAGTGTATTGGACTGAAGAGGAGCTACTGTTCTTGTCAGTTTCCTAAGCAGAGTTGAACTAGATATGGCCCATGTGTGCAGGAATCCCAGTTCTTTTGTTCTGAGCAAGCTCAATGTTCGGACCCCATATGAACCACAGTAGAATAGAAGACTGCTCTTTTCTCAAAAGCAGAGTGTGTTTCTTGTAAGGCGAGCTAGCGTTTGTTTCCCAGTCCTAAATGGAGTTGAATCACATGCAGTTTTTGGTCCTATGAGCAAGAGTTGTTTGCTGGTAAGGAAAGTCACTATTGCGCTCCCTTTGCCATACACAGTGCAAATAGCACTCGCGTCTGTTCACAGCAAGTACAGTGTATTGGACTGAAGAGGAGCTACTGTTCTTGTCAGTTTCCTAAGCAGAGTTGAACTAGATATGGCCCCTGTGTGTAGAAAGCACAGTTCTTTTGTTCTGTTCAAGCTCACTGTTCGGACCCCATAGGAAACACAGCAGAGTAGAAGAGTGCTCTTTTCTCAAAAGCAGAGTGTGTTTCTTGTAAGGCAAGCTAGCGTTTGTTTCCCAGTCCTAAATGGAGTTGAATCACATGCAGTTTCTTGTCCTACGAGCAAGAGTTGTTTTCTGGTAAAAAGAGTCACTGTTGCGCTCCCATTGTCATACACAGGGCAAATAGCACTGGCATCTGTTCCCAGCATGTACAGTGTATTGGACTGAAGAGGAGCTATTGTTCTTGTCAGTTTCCTAAGCAGAATTGAACTAGATATGGCCGTATTTGTAGGAAGCACAGTAATTTTGTTCTGAGCAAACTCAATGTTCTGGCCCTATAGGAAACACAGTAGAGTATAAGAGTGCTCTTTTCTCAAAAGCAGAGTGTGTTTCTTGTAATGAGAGCTAGTGTTTGCTTCCCAGTCCTAAATGGAGTTGAATCACATGCAGTTTTTGGTACTACGAGCAAGAGTTGTTTCTGGTAAGGAAAGTCACTATTGCGCTCCCATTTCCATACACAGTGCAAATAGCACTCGCATCTGTTCCCAGGAAGTACAGTGTATTGGACTGAAGCGGAGCTACTGTTCTTGTCAGTTTCCTAAGCAGAATTGAACTAGATATGGCCGTATTTGTAGGAAGCACAGTTCTTTTGTTCTGAGCAAACTCACTCTTCTGGCCCTATAGGAAACACAGTAGAGTAGAAGAGTGCTCTTTTCTGAAAAGCAGAGTGTGTTTCTTGTAAGGTGAGCTATCGTTTGTTTCCCAGTCCTAAATGGAGTTGAATCCCATGCAGTTTCTGGTCCTACCAGCAAGAGTTGTTTTCTGGTAAGGAAAGTCACTATTGTGCTCCCATTTCCATACACAGTGCAAATAGCACTCGCATCTGTTCCCAGCAAGTAGAGTATATTGGACTGAAGCGGAGCTACTGTTCCTGTCAGTTTCCTAAGCAGAGTTGAATAGATATGGCCCCTGTGTGTAGAAAGCACAGTTCTTTTTTTCTGAGCAAGCTCACTGTTCGGACACCATAGGAAAAACAGTCGAGTAGAAGAGTGCTCTTTTCTCAAAAGCAGAGTGTGTTTCTTGTAAGGCGAGCTAGCGTTTGTTTCCCAGTCCTAAATGGAGTTGAAACGCATGCAGTTTATTGTCCTACGAGCAAGAGTTGTTTTCTGGTAAGAAGAGTCACTATTGTGCTCCCATTGTCATACACAGGGCAAATAGCACTGGCGTCTGTTCCCAGCATGTACAGTGTATTGGACTGAAGAGGATCTACTGTTCTTTTCAGTTTCCTAAGCAGAATTGAACTAGATATGGCCGTATTTGTATGAAGCACAGTTCTTTTGTTCTGAGCAAGCTCACTGTTCTGGCCCTATAGGAAACACAGTAGAGTAGAAGACTGCTCTTTTCTCAAAAGCAGAGTGTGTTTCTTGTAAGGCGAGCTAGCGTTTGTTTCCCAGTCCTAAATGGAGTTGAATCACATGCAGTTTTTGGTCCTATGACCAAGAGTTGTTTTCTGGTAAGGAAAGTCACTATTGCGCTCCCTTTGCCATACACAGTGCAAATAGCACTCGCGTCTGTTCCCAGCAAGTACAGTGTATTGAACTGAAGAGGAGCTACTGTTCTTGTCACTTTCCTAAGCAGAGTTTAACTAGATATGGCCCATGTGTGTAGGAAGCACAGTTCTTTTGTTCTCAGCAAGCTCACTGTTCGGACACCATATGAACCACAGTGAAATAGAAGACTGCTCTTTTCTCAAAAGCAGAGTGTGTTTCTTGTAAGGCGAGCTAGCGTTTGTTTCCCAGTCCTAAATGGAGTTGAATTTCATGCAGTTTTTGGACCTATGAGCAAGAGTTGTTTACTCGTAAGCAAAGTCACTATTGCGCTCCCATTGCCATACACAGTGTAAATAGCACTCGCGTCTGTTCCCAGCAAGTACAGTGTATTGGACTGAAGAGGAGCTACTGTTCTTGTCAGTTTCCTAAGCAGAGTTGAACTAGATATGGCCCATGTGTGCAGGAATCCCAGTTCTTTTGTTCTGAGCAAGCTCAATGTTCGGACCCCATATGAACCACAGTAGAATAGAAGACTGCTCTTTTCTCAAAAGCAGAGTGTGTTTCTTGTAAGGCGAGCTAGCGTTTGTTTCCCAGTCCTAAATGGAGTTGAATCACATGCAGTTTCTTGTCCTACGAGCAAGAGTTGTTTTCTGGTAAAAAGAGTCACTGTTGCGCTCCCATTGTCATACACAGGGCAAATAGCACTGGCATCTGTTTCGAGCATGTACAGTGTATTGGACTGAAGAGGAGCTATTGTTCTTGTCAGTTTCCTAAGCAGAATTGAACTAGATATGGCCGTATTTGTAGGAAGCACAGTAAGTTTGTTCTGAGCAAACTCACTGTTCTGGCCCTATAGGAAACACAGTAGAGTAGAAGAGTGCTCTTTTCTCAAAAGCAGAGTGTGTTTCTTGTAATGAGAGCTAGCGTTTGCTTCCCAGTCCTAAATGGAGTTGAATCACATGCAGTTTTTGGTACTACGAGCAAGAGTTGTTTCTGGTAAGGAAAGTCACTATTGCGCTCCCATTTCCATACACAGTGCAAATAGCACTCGCATCTGTTCCCAGGAAGTACAGTGTATTGGACTGAAGCGGAGCTACTGTTCTTCTCAGTTTCCTAAGCAGAATTGAACTAGATATGGCCGTATTTGTAGGAAGCACAGTTCTTTTGTTCTGAGCAAACTCACTGTTCTGGCCCTATAGGAAACACAGTAGAGTAGAAGAGTGCTCTTTTCTGAAAAGCAGAGTGTGTTTCTTGTAAGGTGAGCTATCGTTTGTTTCCCAGTCCTAAATGGAGTTGAATTCCATGCAGTTTCTGGTCCTACCAGCAAGAGTTGTTTTCTGGTAAGGAAAGTCACTATTGTGCTCCCATTTCCATACACAGTGCAAATAGCACTCGCATCTGTTCCCAGCAAGTAGAGTGTATTGGACTGAAGCGGAGCTACTGTTCCTGTCAGTTTCCTAAGCAGAGTTGAATAGATATGGCCCCTGTGTGTAGAAAGCACAGTTCTTTTTTTCTGAGCAAGCTCACTGTTCGGACACCATAGGAAAAACAGTCGAGTAGAAGAGTGCTCTTTTCTCAAAAGCAGAGTGTGTTTCTTGTAAGGCGAGCTAGCGTTTGTTTCCCAGTCCTAAATGGAGTTGAAACGCATGCAGTTTATTGTCCTACGAGCAAGAGTTGTTTTCTGGTAAGAAGAGTCACTATTGTGCTCCCATTGTCATACACAGGGCAAATAGCACTGGCGTCTGTTCCCAGCATGTACAGTGTATTGGACTGAAGAGGATCTACTGTTCTTTTCAGTTTCCTAAGCAGAATTGAACTAGATATGGCCATATTTGTATGAAGCACAGTTCTTTTGTTCTGAGCAAGCTCACTGTTCTGGCCCTATAGGAAACACAGTAGAGTAGAAGACTGCTCTTTTCTCAAAAGCAGAGTGTGTTTCTTGTAAGGCGAGCTAGCGTTTGTTTCCCAGTCCTAAATGGAGTTGAATCACATGCAGTTTTTGGTCCTATGACCAAGAGTTGTTTTCTGGTAAGGAAAGTCACTATTGCGCTCCCTTTGCCATACACAGTGCAAATAGCACTCGCGTCTGTTCCCAGCAAGTACAGTGTATTGAACTGAAGAGGAGCTACTGTTCTTGTCACTTTCCTAAGCAGAGTTTAACTAGATATGGCCCATGTGTGTAGGAAGCACAGTTCTTTTGTTCTCAGCAAGCTCACTGTTCGGACACCATATGAACCACAGTGAAATAGAAGACTGCTCTTTTCTCAAAAGCAGAGTGTGTTTCTTGTAAGGCGAGCTAGCGTTTGTTTCCCAGTCCTAAATGGAGTTGAATCACATGCAGTTTTTGGTCCTACGAGCAAGAGTTGTTTTCTCGCAATCAAAGTCACTATTGCGCTCCCATTGCCATACACAGTGCAAATAGCACTCGCGTCTGTTCCCAGCAAGTACAGTGTATTGGACTGAAGAGGAGCTACTGTTCTTGTCAGTTTCCTAAGCAGAGTTGAACTAGATATGGCCCATGTGTGCAGGAATCCCAGTTCTTTTGTTCTGAGCAAGCTCAATGTTCGGACCCCATATGAACCACAGTAGAATAGAAGACTGCTCTTTTCTCAAAAGCAGAGTGTGTTTCTTGTAAGGCGAGCTAGCGTTTGTTTCCCAGTCCTAAATGGAGTTGAATCACATGCAGTTTTTGGTCCTATGAGCAAGAGTTGATTGCTGGTAAGGAAAGTCACTATTGCGCTCCCTTTGCCATACACAGTGCAAATAGCACTCGCGTCTGTTCACAGCAAGTACAGTGTATTGGACTGAAGAGGAGCTACTGTTCTTGTCAGTTTCCTAAGCAGAGTTGAACTAGATATGGCCCCTGTGTGTAGAAAGCACAGTTCTTTTGTTCTGATCAAGCTCACTGTTCGGACCCCATAGGAAACACAGTAGAGTAGAAGAGTGCTCTTTTCTCAAAAGCAGAGTGTGTTTCTTGTAAGGCAAGCTAGCGTTTGTTTCCCAGTCCTAAATGGAGTTGAATCACATGCAGTTTCTTGTCCTACGAGCAAGAGTTGTTTTCTGGTAAAAAGAGTCACTGTTGCGCTCCCATTGTCATACACAGGGCAAATAGCACTGGCATCTGTTCCCAGCATGTACAGTGTATTGGACTGAAGAGGAGCTATTGTTCTTGTCAGTTTCCTAAGCAGAATTGAACTAGATATGGCCGTATTTGTAGGAAGCACAGTAATTTTGTTCTGAGCAAACTCACTGTTCTGGCCCTATAGGAAACACAGTAGAGTAGAAGAGTGCTCTTTTCTCAAAAGCAGAGTGTGTTTCTTGTAAGGAGAGCTAGCGTTTGCTTCCCAGTCCTAAATGGAGTTGAATCACATGCAGTTTTTGGTACTACGAGCAAGAGTTGTTTCTGGTAAGGAAAGTCACTATTGCGCTCCCATTTCCATACACAGTGCAAATAGCACTCGCATCTGTTCCCAGGAAGTACAGTGTATTGGACTGAAGCGGAGCTACTGTTCTTGTCAGTTTCCTAAGCAGAATTGAACTAGATATGGCCGTATTTGTAGGAAGCACAGTTCTTTTGTTCTGAGCAAACTCACTGTTCTGGCCCTATAGGAAACACAGTAGAGTAGAAGAGTGCTCTTTTCTGAAAAGCAGAGTGTGTTTCTTGTAAGGTGAGCTATCGTTTGTTTCCCAGTCCTAAATGGAGTTGAATCCCATGCAGTTTCTGGTCCTACCAGCAAGAGTTGTTTTCTGGTAAGGAAAGTCACTATTGTGCTCCCATTTCCATACACAGTGCAAATAGCACTCGCATCTGTTCCCAGCAAGTAGAGTGTATTGGACTGAAGCGGAGCTACTGTTCTTGTCAGTTTCCTAAGCAGAGTTGAATAGATATGGCCCCTGTGTGTAGAAAGCACAGTTCTTTTTTTCTGAGCAAGCTCACTGTTCGGACACCATAGGAAAAACAGTCGAGTAGAAGAGTGCTCTTTTCTCAAAAGCAGAGTGTGTTTCTTGTAAGGCGAGCTAGCGTTTGTTTCCCAGTCCTAAATGGAGTTGAAACGCATGCAGTTTATTGTCCTACGAGCAAGAGTTGTTTTCTGGTAAGAAGAGTCACTATTGTGCTCCCATTGTCATACACAGGGCAAATAGCACTGGCGTCTGTTCCCAGCATGTACAGTGTATTGGACTGAAGAGGATCTACTGTTCTTTTCAGTTTCCTAAGCAGAATTGAACTAGATATGGCCGTATTTGTATGAAGCACAGTTCTTTTGTTCTGAGCAAGCTCACTGTTCTGGCCCTATAGGAAACACAGTAGAGTAGAAGACTGCTCTTTTCTCAAAAGCAGAGTGTGTTTCTTGTAAGGCGAGCTAGCGTTTGTTTCCCAGTCCTAAATGGAGTTGAATCACATGCAGTTTTTGGTCCTATGACCAAGAGTTGTTTTCTGGTAAGGAAAGTCACTATTGCGCTCCCTTTGCCATACACAGTGCAAATAGCACTCGCGTCTGTTCCCAGCAAGTACAGTGTATTGAACTGAAGAGGAGCTACTGTTCTTGTCACTTTCCTAAGCAGAGTTTAACTAGATATGGCCCATGTGTGTAGGAAGCACAGTTCTTTTGTTCTCAGCAAGCTCACTGTTCGGACACCATATGAACCACAGTGAAATAGAAGACTGCTCTTTTCTCAAAAGCAGAGTGTGTTTCTTGTAAGGCGAGCTAGCGTTTGTTTCCCAGTCCTAAATGGAGTTGAATTTCATGCAGTTTTTGGACCTATGAGCAAGAGTTGTTTACTCGTAAGCAAAGTCACTATTGCGCTCCCATTGCCATACACAGTGTAAATAGCACTCGCGTCTGTTCCCAGCAAGTACAGTGTATTGGACTGAAGTGGAGCTACTGTTTTTGTCAGTTTGCTAAGCAGAGTTGAACTAGATATGGCCCCTGTGTGTAGGAAGCACAGTTCTTTTGTTCTGAGCAAGCTCAATGTTTGGTTCCCATATGAACCACAGTAGAATAGAAGACTGCTCTTTTCTCAAAAGCAGAGTGTGTTTCTTGTAAGGCGAGCTAGCGTTTATTTCCCAGTCCTAAATGGAGTTGAATCACATGCAGTTTTTGGTCCTACGAGCAAGAGTTGTTTTCTCGCAATCAATCACTATTGCGCTCCCATTGCCATACACAGTGCAAATAGCACTCGCGTCTGTTCCCAGCAAGTACAGTGTATTGGACTGAAGAGGAGCTACTGTTCTTGTCAGTTTCCTAAGCAGAGTTGAACTAGATATGGCCCATGTGTGCAGGAATCCCAGTTCTTTTGTTCTGAGCAAGCTCAATGTTCGGACCCCATATGAACCACAGTAGAATAGAAGACTGCTCTTTTCTCAAAAGCAGAGTGTGTTTCTTGTAAGGCGAGCTAGCGTTTGTTTCCCAGTCCTAAATGGAGTTGAATCACATGCAGTTTTTGGTCCTATGAGCAAGAGTTGTTTGCTGGTAAGGAAAGTCACTATTGCGCTCCCTTTGCCATACACAGTGCAAATAGCACTCGCGTCTGTTCACAGCAAGTACAGTGTATTGGACTGAAGAGGAGCTACTGTTCTTGTCAGTTTCCTAAGCAGAGTTGAACTAGATATGGCCCCTGTGTGTAGAAAGCACAGTTCTTTTGTTCTGATCAAGCTCACTGTTCGGACCCCATAGGAAACACAGTAGAGTAGAAGACTGCTCTTTTCTCAAAAGCAGAGTGTGTTTCTTGTAAGGCAAGCTAGCGTTTGTTTCCCAGTCCTAAATGGAGTTGAATCACATGCAGTTTCTTGTCCTACGAGCAAGAGTTGTTTTCTGGTAAAAAGAGTCACTGTTGCGCTCCCATTGTCATACACAGGGCAAATAGCACTGGCATCTGTTCCCAGCATGTACAGTGTATTGGACTGAAGAGGAGCTATTGTTCTTGTCAGTTTCCTAAGCAGAATTGAACTAGATATGGCCGTATTTGTAGGAAGCACAGTAATTTTGTTCTGAGCAAACTCACTGTTCTGGCCCTATAGGAAACACAGTAGAGTAGAAGAGTGCTCTTTTCTCAAAAGCAGAGTGTGTTTCTTGTAAGGAGAGCTAGCGTTTGCTTCCCAGTCCTAAATGGAGTTGAATCACATGCAGTTTTTGGTACTACGAGCAAGAGTTGTTTCTGGTAAGGAAAGTCACTATTGCGCTCCCATTTCCATACACAGTGCAAATAGCACTCGCATCTGTTCCCAGGAAGTACAGTGTATTGGACTGAAGCGGAGCTACTGTTCTTGTCAGTTTCCTAAGCAGAATTGAACTAGATATGGCCGTATTTGTAGGAAGCACAGTTCTTTTGTTCTGAGCAAACTCACTGTTCTGGCCCTATAGGAAACACAGTAGAGTAGAAGAGTGCTCTTTTCTGAAAAGCAGAGTGTGTTTCTTGTAAGGTGAGCTATCGTTTGTTTCCCAGTCCTAAATGGAGTTGAATCCCATGCAGTTTCTGGTCCTACCAGCAAGAGTTGTTTTCTGGTAAGGAAAGTCACTATTGTGCTCCCATTTCCATACACAGTGCAAATAGCACTCGCATCTGTTCCCAGCAAGTAGAGTGTATTGGACTGAAGCGGAGCTACTGTTCTTGTCAGTTTCCTAAGCAGAGTTGAATAGATATGGCCCCTGTCTGTAGAAAGCACAGTTCTTTTTTTCTGAGCAAGCTCACTGTTCGGACACCATAGGAAAAACAGTCGAGTAGAAGAGTGCTCTTTTCTCAAAAGCAGAGTGTGTTTCTTGTAAGGCGAGCTAGCGTTTGTTTCCCAGTCCTAAATGGAGTTGAAACGCATGCAGTTTATTGTCCTACGAGCAAGAGTTGTTTTCTGGTAAGAAGAGTCACTATTGTGCTCCCATTGTCATACACAGGGCAAATAGCACTGGCGTCTGTTCCCAGCATGTACAGTGTATTGGACTGAAGAGGATCTACTGTTCTTTTCAGTTTCCTAAGCAGAATTGAACTAGATATGGCCGTATTTGTATGAAGCACAGTTCTTTTGTTCTGAGCAAGCTCACTGTTCTGGCCCTATAGGAAACACAGTAGAGTAGAAGACTGCTCTTTTCTCAAAAGCAGAGTGTGTTTCTTGTAAGGCGAGCTAGCGTTTGTTTCCCAGTCCTAAATGGAGTTGAATCACATGCAGTTTTTGGTCCTATGACCAAGAGTTGTTTTCTGGTAAGGAAAGTCACTATTGCGCTCCCTTTGCCATACACAGTGCAAATAGCACTCGCGTCTGTTCCCAGCAAGTACAGTGTATTGGACTGAAGTGGAGCTACTGTTTTTGTCAGTTTGCTAAGCAGAGTTGAACTAGATATAGCCCCTGTGTGTAGGAAGCACAGTTCTTTTGTTCTGAGCAAGCTCAATGTTCGGTTCCCATATGAACCACAGTAGAATAGAAGACTGCTCTTTTCTCAAAAGCAGAGTGTGTTTCTTGTAAGGCGAGCTAGCGTTTATTTCCCAGTCCTAAATGGAGTTGAATCACATGCAGTTTTTGGTCCTACGAGCAAGAGTTGTTTTCTCGCAATCAAAGTCACTATTGCGCTCCCATTGCCATACACAGTGCAAATAGCACTCGCGTCTGTTCCCAGCAAGTACAGTGTATTGGACTGAAGAGGAGCTACTGTTCTTGTCAGTTTCCTAAGCAGAGTTGAACTAGATATGGCCCATGTGTGCAGGAATCCCAGTTCTTTTGTTCTGAGCAAGCTCAATGTTCGGACCCCATATGAACCACAGTAGAATAGAAGACTGCTCTTTTCTCAAAAGCAGAGTGTGTTTCTTGTAAGGCGAGCTAGCGTTTGTTTCCCAGTCCTAAATGGAGTTGAATCACATGCAGTTTTTGGTCCTATGAGCAAGAGTTGTTTGCTGGTAAGGAAAGTCACTATTGCGCTCCCTTTGCCATACACAGTGCAAATAGCACTCGCGTCTGTTCACAGCAAGTACAGTGTATTGGACTGAAGAGGAGCTACTGTTCTTGTCAGTTTCCTAAGCAGAGTTGAACTAGATATGGCCCCTGTGTGTAGAAAGCACAGTTCTTTTGTTCTGATCAAGCTCACTGTTCGGACCCCATAGGAAACACAGTAGAGTAGAAGAGTGCTCTTTTCTCAAAAGCAGAGTGTGTTTCTTGTAAGGCAAGCTAGCGTTTGTTTCCCAGTCCTAAATGGAGTTGAATCACATGCAGTTTCTTGTCCTACGAGCAAGAGTTGTTTTCTGGTAAAAAGAGTCACTGTTGCGCTCCCATTGTCATACACAGGGCAAATAGCACTGGCATCTGTTCCCAGCATGTACAGTGTATTGGACTGAAGAGGAGCTATTGTTCTTGTCAGTTTCCTAAGCAGAATTGAACTAGATATGGCCGTATTTGTAGGAAGCACAGTAATTTTGTTCTGAGCAAACTCACTGTTCTGGCCCTATAGGAAACACAGTAGAGTAGAAGAGTGCTCTTTTCTTAAAAGCAGAGTGTGTTTCTTGTAAGGAGAGCTAGCGTTTGCTTCCCAGTCCTAAATGGAGTTGAATCACATGCAGTTTTTGGTACTACGAGCAAGAGTTGTTTCTGGTAAGGAAAGTCACTATTGCGCTCCCATTTCCATACACAGTGCAAATAGCACTCGCATCTGTTCCCAGGAAGTACAGTGTATTGGACTGAAGCGGAGCTACTGTTCTTGTCAGTTTCCTAAGCAGAATTGAACTAGATATGGCCGTATTTGTAGTAAGCACAGTTCTTTTGTTCTGAGCAAACTCACTGTTCTGGCCCTATAGGAAACACAGTAGAGTAGAAGAGTGCTCTTTTCTGAAAAGCAGAGTGTGTTTCTTGTAAGGTGAGCTATCGTTTGTTTCCCAGTCCTAAATGGAGTTGAATCCCATTCAGTTTCTGGTCCTACCAGCAAGAGTTGTTTTCTGGTAAGGAAAGTCACTATTGTGCTCCCATTTCCATACACAGTGCAAATAGCACTCGCATCTGTTCCCAGCAAGTAGAGTGTATTGGACTGAAGCGGAGCTACTGTTCTTGTCAGTTTCCTAAGCAGAGTTGAATAGATATGGCCCCTGTCTGTAGAAAGCACAGTTCTTTTTTTCTGAGCAAGCTCACTGTTCGGACACCATAGGAAAAACAGTCGAGTAGAAGAGTGCTCTTTTCTCAAAAGCAGAGTGTGTTTCTTGTAAGGCGAGCTAGCGTTTGTTTCCCAGTCCTAAATGGAGTTGAAACGCATGCAGTTTATTGTCCTATGAGCAAGAGTTGTTTTCTGGTAAGAAGAGTCACTATTGTGCTCCCATTGTCATACACAGGGCAAATAGCACTGGCGTCTGTTCCCAGCATGTACAGTGTATTGGACTGAAGAGGATCTACTGTTCTTTTCAGTTTCCTAAGCAGAATTGAACTAGATATGGCCGTATTTGTATGAAGCACAGTTCTTTTGTTCTGAGCAAGCTCACTGTTCTGGCCCTATAGGAAACACAGTAGAGTAGAAGACTGCTCTTTTCTCAAAAGCAGAGTGTGTTTCTTGTAAGGCGAGCTAGCGTTTGTTTCCCAGTCCTAAATGGAGTTGAATCACATGCAGTTTTTGGTCCTATGACCAAGAGTTGTTTTCTGGTAAGGAAAGTCACTATTGCGCTCCCTTTGCCATACACAGTGCAAATAGCACTCGCGTCTGTTCCCAGCAAGTACAGTGTATTGGACTGAAGTGGAGCTACTGTTTTTGTCAGTTTGCTAAGCAGAGTTGAACTAGATATGGCCCCTGTGTGTAGAAAGCACAGTTCTTTTGTTCTGAGCAAGCTCACTGTTCGGACCACAAAGGAAACACAGAAGAGTAGAAGAGTGCTCTTTTCTCAAAAGCAGAGTGTGTTTCTTGTAAGGCGAGCTAGTGTTTGTTCCCCAGTCAGAAATGGAGTTGAATCCCATGCAGTTTTTGTTCCTATGAGGAAGAGGTTTTTTCTGATAAGAAGAGTCACTATTGCGCTCCTATTTCTATACACAGTTCAAATAGGACTCCCGTCTGTTCCCAGCTAGTACAGTGTATTGGACTGAAGACGAGATTCCGTTCTTGTCAGTTTCCTAAGCAGAGTTGAACTAGATATGGCCCCTGTGTGTAGGAAGCACAGTTCTTTTGTTCTGAGCAAGCTCACTGTTTGGACCCCATAGAAAACACATTAGAGTAGAAGAGTGCTCTTTTCTCAAAAGCAGAGTGTGTTTCTTGTAAGGCGAGCTAGCGTTTGTTTCCCAGTCATAAATGGAGTTGAATCACATGCAATTTTTTGTCCTACGAGCAAGAGTTATTTTCTGGTAAGAAGAGTCACTATTGCACTCCCATTTTCATACACAGGACAAATAGCACTGGTGTCTGTTCCCAGCATGTACAGTGTATTGGACTGAAGAGGATCTACTGTTCTTTTCAGTTTCATAAGCAGAATTGAACTAGATATGGCAGTATTTGTATGAAGCACAGTTCTTTTGTTCTGAGCAAGCTCACTGTTCTGGCCCTATAGGAAACACAGTAGAGTAGAAGACTGCTCTTTTCTCAAAAGCAGAGTGTGTTTCTTGTAAGGCGAGCTAGCGTTTGTTTCCCAGTCCTAAATGGAGTTGAATCACATGCAGTTTTTGGTCCTATGACCAAGAGTTGTTTTCTGGTAAGGAAAGTCACTATTGCGCTCCCTTTGCCATACACAGTGCAAATAGCACTCGCGTCTGTTCCCAGCAAGTACAGTGTATTGAACTGAAGAGGAGCTACTGTTCTTGTCACTTTCCTAAGCAGAGTTTAACTAGATATGGCCCATGTGTGTAGGAAGCACAGTTCTTTTGTTCTCAGGAAGCTCACTGTTCGGACACCATATGAACCACAGTGAAATAGAAGACTGCTCTTTTCTCAAAAGCAGAGTGTGTTTCTTGTAAGGCGAGCTAGCGTTTGTTTCCCAGTCCTAAATGGAGTTGAATTTCATGCAGTTTTTGGACCTACGAGCAAGAGTTGTTTTCTGGTAAGCAAAGTCACTATTGTGCTCCCATTGCCATACACAGTGTAAATAGCACTCGCGTCTGTTCCCAGCAAGTACAGTGTATTGGACTGAAGAGGAGCTACCGTTCTTGTCAGTTTCCTAAGCAGAGTTGAACTAGATATGGCCCATGTGTGTAGGAAGCCCAGTTCTTTTGTTCTGACCAAGCTCAATGTTCGGACTCCATAGTAAACACCGTAGAGTAGATGAGTGCTCTTTTCTCAAAAGCAGCGTGTGTTTCTTGTAAGGCGAGGTAGTGTTTGTTTCCCAGTCCTAAATGGACTTGAATCACATGCAGTTTTTGGTCCTATGAGCAAGAGTTGTTTTCTGGTAAGGAAAGTCACTATTGCGCTCCCTTTGCCATACACAGTGCAAAGAGCACTCGCGTCTGTTCCCAGCAAGTACAGTGTATTGGACTGAAGAGGAGCTACTGTTCTTGTCAGTTTGCTAAGCAGAGTTGAACTAGATATGGCCCATGTGTGTAGGAAGCACAGTTCTTTTGTTCTGAGCAAGCTCATTGTTCAGCCCCCATAGGAAACACAGTAGAGTGGAAGACTGCTCTTTTCTCAAAAGCAGAGTGTGTTTCTTGTAAGGCGAGCTAGCGTTTGTTTCCCAGTCCTAAATGGAGTTGAATCACATGCAGTTTCTTGTCCTACGAGCAAGAGTTGTTTTCTGGTAAAAAGAGTCACTGTTGCGCTGCCATTGTCATACACAGGGCAAATAGCACTGGCGTCTGTTCCCAGCATGTACAGTGTATTGGACTGAAGAGGATCTACTGTTCTTGTCAGTTTCCTAAGCAGAATTGAACTAGATATGGCCGTATTTGTAGGAAGCACAGTAATTTTGTTCTGAGCAAACTCACTGTTCTGGCCATATAGGAAACACAGTAGAGTAGAAGAGTGCTCTTTTCTCAAAAGCAGAGTGTGTTTCTTGTAAGGCGAGCTAGCGTTTGTTTCCAGTCCTAAATGGAGTTGAATTACATGCAGTTTTTGGTACTATGAGCAAGAGTTGTTTTCTGGTAAGGAAAGTCACTATTGCGCTCCCATTTCCATACACAGTGCAAATAGCACTCGCATCTGTTCCCATGAAGTACAGTGTATTGGACTGAAGTGGAGCTACTGTTCTTGTCAGTTTGCTAAGCAGAGTTGAACTAGATATGGCCGTATTTGTAGGAAGCACAGTAATTTTGTTCTGAGCAAACTCACTGTTCTGGCCATATAGGAAACACAGTAGAGTAGAAGAGTGCTCTTTTCTCAAAAGCAGAGTGTGTTTCTTGTAAGGCGAGCTAGCGTTTGTTTCCAGTCCTAAATGGAGTTGAATTACATGCAGTTTTTGGTACTATGAGCAAGAGTTGTTTTCTGGTAAGGAAAGTCACTATTGCGCTCCCATTTCCATACACAGTGCAAATAGCACTCGCATCTGTTCCCAGGAAGTACAGTGTATTGGACTGAAGTGGAGGTACTGTTCTTGTCAGTTTGCTAAGCAGAGTTGAACTAGATATGGCCCCTGTGTGTAGGAAGCACAGTTCTTTTGTTCTGAGCAAGCTCACTGTTCAAACCACATAGGAAACACAGAAGAGTAGAAGAGTGCTCTTTTCTCAAAAGCAGAGTGTGTTTCTTGTAAGGCGAGCTAGTGTTTGTTCCCCAGTCAGAAATGGAGTTGAATCCCATGCAGTTTTTGTTCCTATGAGGAAGAGGTGTTTTCTGATAAGAAGAGTCACTATTGCGCTCCTATTTCTATACACAGTACAAATAGGACTCCCGTCTGTTCCCAGCTAGTACAGTGTATTGGACTGAAGAGGAGCTTCCGTTCTTGTCAGTTTCCTAAGCAGAGTTGAACTAGATATGGCCCGTGTGTGTAGGAAGCACAGTTCTTTTGTTCTGAGCAAGCTCACTGTTCGGACCCCATAGGAAACACAGTAGAGCAGAAGAGTGCTCTTTTCTCAAAAGCAGAGTGTGTTTCTTGTAAGGCAAGCTAGCGTTTGTTTCCCAGTACTAAATGGAGTTGAATCACACCCTGTTTTTGGTCCTACGAGCAAGAGTTGTTTTCTGGTAAGGAAAGTCACTATTGCGCTCCCATTGTCAGACACAGGGCAAATAGCACTGGCGTCTGTTCCCAGCATGTACAGTGTATTGGACTGAAGAGGATCTACTGTTCTTGTCAGTTTGCTAAGCAGAGTTGAACTAGATATGGCCCCTGTGTGTAGGAAGCACAGTTCTTTTGTTCTGAGCAAACTCACTGTTCTGGCCCTATAGGAAACACAGTAGAGTAGAAGAGTGCTATTTTCTCAAAAGCAGAGTGTGTTTCTTGTAAGGCGAGCTAGCGTTAGTTTCCCAGTCCTAAATGGAGTTGAATCCCATGCAGTTTCTGGTCCTACCAGCAAGAGTTGTTTTCTGGTAAGGAAAGTCACTATTGTGCTCCCATTTCCATACACAGTGCAAATAGCACTCGCATCTGTTCCCAGCCAGTACAGTGTATTGGACTGAAGCGGAGCTACTGTTCTTGTCAGTTTCCTAAGCAGAGTTGAACTAGATATGGCCCCTGTGTGTAGGAAGCACAGTTCTTTTGTTCTGAGCAAGCTCACTGTTCGGACCCCATAGAAAACACATTAGAGTAGAAGAGTGCTCTTTTCTCAAAAGCAGAGTGTGTTTCTTGTAAGGCGAGCTAGCGTTTGTTTCCCAGTCCTAAATGGAGTTGAATCACATGCAGTTTTTGGTCCTACGAGCAAGAGTTATTTTCTCGTAAGCAAAGTCACTATTGTGCTCCCATTGCCATATACAGTGCAAATAGCACTTGCGTCTGTTCCCAGCAAGTACAGTGTATTGAACTGAAGAGCAGCTACTGTTCTTGTCAGTTTCCTAAGCAGAGTTGAACTAGATATGGCCCCTGTGTGTAGGAAGCACAGTTCTATTGTTCTGAACAAGCTCCCTGTTCGGACCCCATAGGAAACACAGTAGAGTAGAAGAGTGCTCTTTTCTCAAAAGCAGAGTGTGTTTCTTGTAAGGAGAGCTAGCGTTTGTTTCCCAGTCCTAAATGGAGTTGAATCACATCCAGTTTCTGGTCCTACGAGCAAGAGTTGTTTTCTGGTAAGAAGAGTCACTATTGCACTCCCATTTTCATACACTGGACAAATAGCACTGGCGTCTGTTCCCAGCATGTACAGTGTATTGGACTGAAGAGGATCCACTGTTCTTCTCAGTTTCCTAAGCAGAATATAACTAGATATGGCCTTATTTGTAGGAAGCACAGTTCTTTTGTTCTGAGCAAATTCACTGTTCTGGCCCTATAGGAAACACAGTAGAGTTGAAGAGTGCTCTTTTCTGAAAAGCAGAGTGTGTTTCTTGTAAGGCGAGCTAGCGTTTGTTTCCCAGTCCTAAATGGAGTTGAATCACATGCACTTTTTGGTCCTACGAGCAAGAGTTGTTTTCTGGTAAGAAAAGTCACTATTGCACTCCCATTGCCATACACAGCGCAAAGAGCACTCGCGTCTGTTTTCAGCAAGTACAGTGTTTTGGACTGAAGCGGAGCTACTGTTCTTGTCAGTTTCCTAAACAGAGTTGAACTAGATATGGCCCGTGTGTGTAGGAAGCACAGTACTTTTGTTCTGAGCAAGCTCACTGTTCGGACCCCATAGGAAACACAGTAGAGTAGAAGAGTGCTTTTTTCTCAAAATCAGAGTGTCTTTGTGTAAGGCGAGCTAGCGTTTGTTTCCCAGTCCTAAATGGCGTTGAATCACATGCAGTTTTTGGTCCTATGAGCAAGAGTTGTTTTCTGGTAAAAAAAAAAAGTCACTATTGCGCTCCCATTTCCATACACAATGCAAATAGCACTCGCGTCTGTTCCCAGCAAGTACAGTGTATTGGACTGAAGAGGAGCTACTGTTCTTGTCAGTTTCCTAAACAGAGTTGAACTAGATATGGCCCATGTGTGTAGGAAGCACAGTTCTTTTGTTCTGAGCAAGCTCACTGTTCGGACCCCATAGGAAACACAGTAGAGTAGATGAGTGCTCTTTTCTCAAAAGCAGAGGGTGTTTCTTGTAAGGAGAGCTAGCGTTTGTTTCCCAGTCCTAAATGAAGTTGAATCACATGCAGTTTCTTGTCCTACAAGCAAGAGTTGTTTTCTGGTAAGAAGAGTCACTATTGCGCTCCCATTGTCATACACAGGGCAAATAGCACTGGCGTCTGTTCCCAGCATATACAGTGTATTGGAATGCAGAGGATCTACTGTTCTTGTCAGTTTCCTAAGCAGAATTGTACTAGATATAGCCGTATTTGTAGGAAGCACAGTTCTTTTGTTCTTAGCAAACTCACTGTTCTGGCCCTATAGGAAACACAGTAGAGTAGAAGAGTGCTCTTTTCTCAAAAGCAGAGTGTGTTTCTTGTAAGGCGAGCTAGCGTTTGTTTCCCAGTCCTAAATGGAGTTGAATCACATGCAGTTTTTGGTCCTATGAGCAAGAGTTTTTTTCTGGTCAGGAAAGTCACTATTGCGCTCCCATTTCCATACACAGTGCAAATAGCAATCGCATCTGTTCCCAGGAAGTATAGTGTATTGGACTGAAGCGGAGCTACTGTTCTTGTCAGTTTCCTAAGCAGAGTTGAACTAGATATGGCCCCTGTGTGTAGGGAGCACAGTTCTTTTGTTCTGAGCAAGCTCACTGTTTGGACCATATAGAAACACAGAAGAATTGAAGAGTGCTCTTTTCTCAAAAGCAGAGTGTGTTTCTTGTAAGGCGAGCTAGTGTTTGTTCCCCAGTCAGAAATGGAGTTGAATCCCATGCAGTTTCTGGTCCTACGAGCAAGAGGTGTTTTCTGATAAGAAGAGTCACTATTGTGCTCCTATTGCCATACACAGTACAAATAGGACTCGCGTCTGTTCCCAGCTAGTACAGTGTATTGGACTGAAGAGGAGCTACCGTTCTTGTCAGTTTCCTAAGCAGAGTTGAACTAGATATGGCCCATGTGTGTAGGAAGCCCAGTTCTTTTGTTCTGACCAAGCTCAATGTTCGGACTCCATAGTAAACACCGTAGAGTAGATGAGTGCTCTTTTCTCAAAAGCAGCGTGTGTTTCTTGTAAGGCGAGGTAGTGTTTGTTTCCCAGTCCTAAATGGACTTGAATCACATGCAGTTTTTGGTCCTATGAGCAAGAGTTGTTTTCTGGTAAGGAAAGTCACTATTGCGCTCCCTTTGCCATACACAGTGCAAAGAGCACTCGCGTCTGTTCCCAGCAAGTACAGTGTATTGGACTGAAGAGGAGCTACTGTTCTTGTCAGTTTGCTAAGCAGAGTTGAACTAGATATGGCCCATGTGTGTAGGAAGCACAGTTCTTTTGTTCTGAGCAAGCTCATTGTTCAGACCCCATAGGAAACACAGTAGAGTGGAAGACTGCTCTTTTCTCAAAAGCAGAGTGTGTTTCTTGTAAGGCGAGCTAGCGTTTGTTTCCCAGTCCTAAATGGAGTTGAATCACATGCAGTTTCTTGTCCTACGAGCAAGAGTTGTTTTCTGGTAAAAAGAGTCACTGTTGCGCTGCCATTGTCATACACAGGGCAAATAGCACTGGCGTCTGTTCCCAGCATGTACAGTGTATTGGACTGAAGAGGATCTACTGTTCTTGTCAGTTTCCTAAGCAGAATTGAACTAGATATGGCCGTATTTGTAGGAAGCACAGTAATTTTGTTCTGAGCAAACTCACTGTTCTGGCCATATAGGAAACACAGTAGAGTAGAAGAGTGCTCTTTTCTCAAAAGCAGAGTGTGTTTCTTGTAAGGCGAGCTAGCGTTTGTTTCCAGTCCTAAATGGAGTTGAATTACATGCAGTTTTTGGTACTATGAGCAAGAGTTGTTTTCTGGTAAGGAAAGTCACTATTGCGCTCCCATTTCCATACACAGTGCAAATAGCACTCGCATCTGTTCCCATGAAGTACAGTGTATTGGACTGAAGTGGAGCTACTGTTCTTGTCAGTTTGCTAAGCAGAGTTGAACTAGATATGGCCGTATTTGTAGGAAGCACAGTAATTTTGTTCTGAGCAAACTCACTGTTCTGGCCATATAGGAAACACAGTAGAGTAGAAGAGTGCTCTTTTCTCAAAAGCAGAGTGTGTTTCTTGTAAGGCGAGCTAGTGTTTGTTCCCCAGTCAGAAATGGAGTTGAATCCCATGCAGTTTTTGTTCCTATGAGGAAGAGGTGTTTTCTGATAAGAAGAGTCACTATTGCGCTCCTATTTCTATACACAGTACAAATAGGACTCCCGTCTGTTCCCAGCTAGTACAGTGTATTGGACTGAAGAGGAGCTTCCGTTCTTGTCAGTTTCCTAAGCAGAGTTGAACTAGATATGGCCCGTGTGTGTAGGAAGCACAGTTCTTTTGTTCTGAGCAAGCTCACTGTTCGGACCCCATAGGAAACACAGTAGAGCAGAAGAGTGCTCTTTTCTCAAAAGCAGAGTGTGTTTCTTGTAAGGCAAGCTAGCGTTTGTTTCCCAGTACTAAATGGAGTTGAATCACACCCTGTTTTTGGTCCTACGAGCAAGAGTTGTTTTCTGGTAAGGAAAGTCACTATTGCGCTCCCATTGTCAGACACAGGGCAAATAGCACTGGCGTCTGTTCCCAGCATGTACAGTGTATTGGACTGAAGAGGATCTACTGTTCTTGTCAGTTTGCTAAGCAGAGTTGAACTAGATATGGCCCCTGTGTGTAGGAAGCACAGTTCTTTTGTTCTGAGCAAACTCACTGTTCTGGCCCTATAGGAAACACAGTAGAGTAGAAGAGTGCTATTTTCTCAAAAGCAGAGTGTGTTTCTTGTAAGGCGAGCTAGCGTTAGTTTCCCAGTCCTAAATGGAGTTGAATCCCATGCAGTTTCTGGTCCTACCAGCAAGAGTTGTTTTCTGGTAAGGAAAGTCACTATTGTGCTCCCATTTCCATACACAGTGCAAATAGCACTCGCATCTGTTCCCAGCCAGTACAGTGTATTGGACTGAAGCGGAGCTACTGTTCTTGTCAGTTTCCTAAGCAGAGTTGAACTAGATATGGCCCCTGTGTGTAGGAAGCACAGTTCTTTTGTTCTGAGCAAGCTCACTGTTCGGACCCCATAGAAAACACATTAGAGTAGAAGAGTGCTCTTTTCTCAAAAGCAGAGTGTGTTTCTTGTAAGGCGAGCTAGCGTTTGTTTCCCAGTCCTAAATGGAGTTGAATCACATGCAGTTTTTGGTCCTACGAGCAAGAGTTATTTTCTCGTAAGCAAAGTCACTATTGTGCTCCCATTGCCATATACAGTGCAAATAGCACTTGCGTCTGTTCCCAGCAAGTACAGTGTATTGAACTGAAGAGCAGCTACTGTTCTTGTCAGTTTCCTAAGCAGAGTTGAACTAGATATGGCCCCTGTGTGTAGGAAGCACAGTTCTATTGTTCTGAACAAGCTCCCTGTTCGGACCCCATAGGAAACACAGTAGAGTAGAAGAGTGCTCTTTTCTCAAAAGCAGAGTGTGTTTCTTGTAAGGAGAGCTAGCGTTTGTTTCCCAGTCCTAAATGGAGTTGAATCACATCCAGTTTCTGGTCCTACGAGCAAGAGTTGTTTTCTGGTAAGAAGAGTCACTATTGCACTCCCATTTTCATACACTGGACAAATAGCACTGGCGTCTGTTCCCAGCATGTACAGTGTATTGGACTGAAGAGGATCCACTGTTCTTCTCAGTTTCCTAAGCAGAATATAACTAGATATGGCCTTATTTGTAGGAAGCACAGTTCTTTTGTTCTGAGCAAATTCACTGTTCTGGCCCTATAGGAAACACAGTAGAGTTGAAGAGTGCTCTTTTCTGAAAAGCAGAGTGTGTTTCTTGTAAGGCGAGCTAGCGTTTGTTTCCCAGTCCTAAATGGAGTTGAATCACATGCACTTTTTGGTCCTACGAGCAAGAGTTGTTTTCTGGTAAGAAAAGTCACTATTGCACTCCCATTGCCATACACAGCGCAAAGAGCACTCGCGTCTGTTTTCAGCAAGTACAGTGTTTTGGACTGAAGCGGAGCTACTGTTCTTGTCAGTTTCCTAAACAGAGTTGAACTAGATATGGCCCGTGTGTGTAGGAAGCACAGTACTTTTGTTCTGAGCAAGCTCACTGTTCGGACCCCATAGGAAACACAGTAGAGTAGAAGAGTGCTTTTTTCTCAAAATCAGAGTGTCTTTGTGTAAGGCGAGCTAGCGTTTGTTTCCCAGTCCTAAATGGCGTTGAATCACATGCAGTTTTTGGTCCTATGAGCAAGAGTTGTTTTCTGGTAAAAAAAAAAAGTCACTATTGCGCTCCCATTTCCATACACAATGCAAATAGCACTCGCGTCTGTTCCCAGCAAGTACAGTGTATTGGACTGAAGAGGAGCTACTGTTCTTGTCAGTTTCCTAAACAGAGTTGAACTAGATATGGCCCATGTGTGTAGGAAGCACAGTTCTTTTGGTCTGAGCAAGCTCACTGTTCGGACCCCATAGGAAACACAGTAGAGTAGATGAGTGCTCTTTTCTCAAAAGCAGAGGGGTGTTTCTTGTAAGGAGAGCTAGCGTTTGTTTCCCCAGTCCTAAATGAAGTTGAATCACATGCAGTTTTCTTGTCCTACAAGCAAGAGTTGTTTTCTGGTAAGAAGAGTCACTATTGCGCTCCCATTGTCATACACAGGGCAAATAGCACTGGCGTCTGTTCCCAGCATATACAGTGTATTGGAATGCAGAGGATCTACTGTTCTTGTCAGTTTCCTAAGCAGAATTGTACTAGATATAGCCGTATTTGTAGGAAGCACAGTTCTTTTGTTCTTAGCAAACTCACTGTTCTGGCCCTATAGGAAACACAGTAGAGTAGAAGAGTGCTCTTTTCTCAAAAGCAGAGTGTGTTTCTTGTAAGGCGAGCTAGCGTTTGTTTCCCAGTCCTAAATGGAGTTGAATCACATGCAGTTTTTGGTCCTATGAGCAAGAGTTTTTTTCTGGTCAGGAAAGTCAATATTGCGCTCCCATTTCCATACACAGTGCAAATAGCAATCGCATCTGTTCCCAGGAAGTATAGTGTATTGGACTGAAGCGGAGCTACTGTTCTTGTCAGTTTTCCTAAGCAGAGTTGAACTAGATATGGCCCCTGTGTGTAGGGAGCACAGTTCTTTTGTTCTGAGCAAGCTCACTGTTTTGGGACCATATAGAAACACAGAAGAATTGAAGAGTGCTCTTTTCTCAAAAGCAGAGTGTGTTTCTTGTAAGGCGAGCTAGTGTTTGTTCCCCAGTCAGAAATGGAGTTGAATCCCATGCAGTTTCTGGTCCTACGAGCAAGAGGTGTTTTCTGATAAGAAGAGTCACTATTGCGCTCCTATTGCCATACACAGTACAAATAGGACTCGCGTCTGTTCCCAGCTAGTACAGTGTATTGGACTGAAGAGGAGCTACCGTTCTTGTCAGTTTCCTAAGCAGAGTTGAACTAGATATGGCCCATGTGTGTAGGAAGCCCAGTTCTTTTGTTCTGACCAAGCTCAATGTTCGGACTCCATAGTAAACACCGTAGAGTAGATGAGTGCTCTTTTCTCAAAAGCAGCGTGTGTTTCTTGTAAGGCGAGGTAGTGTTTGTTTCCCAGTCCTAAATGGACTTGAATCACATGCAGTTTTTGGTCCTATGAGCAAGAGTTGTTTTCTGGTAAGGAAAGTCACTATTGCGCTCCCTTTGCCATACACAGTGCAAAGAGCACTCGCGTCTGTTCCCAGCAAGTACAGTGTATTGGACTGAAGAGGAGCTACTGTTCTTGTCAGTTTGCTAAGCAGAGTTGAACTAGATATGGCCCATGTGTGTAGGAAGCACAGTTCTTTTGTTCTAAGCAAGCTCATTGTTCAGACCCCATAGGAAACACAGTAGAGTGGAAGACTGCTCTTTTCTCAAAAGCAGAGTGTGTTTCTTGTAAGGCGAGCTAGCGTTTGTTTCCCAGTCCTAAATGGAGTTGAATCACATGCAGTTTCTTGTTCTACGAGCAAGAGTTGTTTTCTGGTAAAAAGAGTCACTGTTGCGCTGCCATTGTCATACACAGGGCAAATAGCACTGGCGTCTGTTCCCAGCATGTACAGTGTATTGGACTGAAGAGGATCTACTGTTCTTGTCAGTTTCCTAAGCAGAATTGAACTAGATATGGCCGTATTTGTAGGAAGCACAGTAATTTTGTTCTGAGCAAACTCACTGTTCTGGCCATATAGGAAACACAGTAGAGTAGAAGAGTGCTCTTTTCTCAAAAGCAGAGTGTGTTTCTTGTAAGGCGAGCTAGCGTTTGTTTCCAGTCCTAAATGGAGTTGAATTACATGCAGTTTTTGGTACTATGAGCAAGAGTTGTTTTCTGGTAAGGAAAGTCACTATTGCACTCCCATTTCCATACACAGTGCAAATAGCACTCGCATCTGTTCCCCTGAAGTACAGTGTATTGGACTGAAGTGGAGCTACTGTTCTTGTCAGTTTGCTAAGCAGAGTTGAACTAGATATGGCCGTATTTGTAGGAAGCACAGTAATTTTGTTCTGAGCAAACTCACTGTTCTGGCCATATAGGAAACACAGTAGAGTAGAAGAGTGCTCTTTTCTCAAAAGCAGAGTGTGTTTCTTGTAAGGCGAGCTAGCGTTTGTTTCCAGTCCTAAATGGAGTTGAATTACATCAGTTTTTGGTACTATGAGCAAGAGTTGTTTTCTGGTAAGGAAAGTCACTATTGCGCTCCCATTTCCATACACAGTGCAAATAGCACTCGCATCTGTTCCCAGGAAGTACAGTGTATTGGACTGAAGTGGAGCTACTGTTCTTGTCAGTTTGCTAAGCAGAGTTGAACTAGATATGGCCCCTGTGTGTAGGAAGCACAGTTCTTTTGTTCTGAGCAAGCTCACTGTTCAAACCACATAGGAAACACAGAAGAGTAGAAGAGTGCTCTTTTCTCAAAAGCAGAGTGTGTTTCTTGTAAGGCGAGCTAGTGTTTGTTCCCCAGTCAGAAATGGAGTTGAATCCCATGCAGTTTTTGTTCCTATGAGGAAGAGGTGTTTTCTGATAAGAAGAGTCACTATTGCGCTCCTATTTCTATACACAGTACAAATAGGACTCCCGTCTGTTCCCAGCTAGTACAGTGTATTGGACTGAAGAGGAGCTTCCGTTCTTGTCAGTTTCCTAAGCAGAGTTGAACTAGATATGGCCCGTGTGTGTAGGAAGCACAGTTCTTTTGTTCTGAGCAAGCTCACTGTTCGGACCCCATAGGAAACACAGTAGAGCAGAAGAGTGCTCTTTTCTCAAAAGCAGAGTGTGTTTCTTGTAAGGAGAGCTAGCGTTTGTTTCCCAGTCCTAAATGGAGTTGAATCACATGAAGTTTCTGGTCCTACCAGCAAGAGTTGTTTTCTGATAAGAAGAGTCACTATTGCGCTCCCATTGTCATACACAGGGCAAATAGCACTGGCGTCTGTTCCCAGCATGTACCGTGTATTGGACTGAAGAGGATCTACTGTTCTTTTCAGTTTCCTAAGCAGAATTGAACTAGATATGGCTGTATTTGTATGAAGCACAGTTCTTTTGTTCTGAGCAAGCTCACTGTTTTGGCCCTATAGGAAACACAGTAGAGTTGAAGAGTGCTCTTTTCTCAAAAGCAGAGTGTGTTTCTTGTAAGGCGAGCTAGCGTTTGTTTCCCAGTCCTAAATGGAGTTGAATCACATGCAGTTTTTGGTCCTACCAGCAAGAGTTGTTTTCTGGTAAGGAAAGTCACTATTGCGCTCTCATTTCCATACACAGTGCAAATAGCACTCGCATCTGTTCCCAGCAAGTACAGTGTATTGGACTGAAGGGGATCTACTGTTCTTGTCAGTTTCCTAAGCAGAGTTGAACAAGATATGGCCCCTGTGTGTAGGAAGCACAGTTCTTTTGTTCTGAGCAAGCTCACTGTTCGGACCCCATAGAAAACACATTAGAGTAGAAGAGTGCTCTTTTCTCAAAAGCAGAGTGTGTTTCTTGTAAGGCGAGCTAGCGTTTGTTTCCCAGTCCTAAATGGAGTTGAATCACATGCAGTTTTTGGTCCTACGAGCAAGAGTTATTTTCTCGTAAGCAAAGTCACTATTGCACTCCCATTGCCATATACAGTGCAAATAGCACTCGCGTCTGTTCCCAGCAAGTACAGTGTATTGAACTGAAGAGCAGCTACTGTTCTTGTCAGTTTCCTAAGCATAGTTGAACTAGATATGGCCCCTGTGTGTAGTAAGCACAGTTCTATTGTTCTGAACAAGCTCACTGTTTGGACCCCATAGGAAACACAGTAGAGTAGAAGAGTGCTCTTTTCTCAAAATCAGAGTGTGTTTCTAGTAAGGCAAGCTAGCGTTTATTTCCCAGTCCTAAATGGAGTTGAATCACATCCGGTTTTTGGTCCTACGTGCAAGAGTTGTTTTCTGGTAAGGAAAGTCACTATTGCACTCCCATTGCCATACACAGTGCAAATAGCACTCGCATCTGTTCCCAGCAAGTACAGTGTATTGGACTGAAGCGGAGCTACTGTTCTTGTCAGTTTCCTAAACAGAGTTGAACTAGATATGGCCCGTGTGTGTAGGAAACACAGTACTTTTGTTCTGAGCAAGCTCACTGTTCGGACCCCATAGGAAACACAGTAGAGTAGAAGAGTGCTCTTTTCTCAAAATCAGAGTGTCTTTCCTGTAAGGCGAGCTAGCGTTTGTTTCCCAGTCCTAAATGGAGTTGAATCACATGCAGTTTTTGGTCCTATGAGCAAGAGTTGTTTTCTGGTAAAAAAAAATCACTATTGCGCTCCCATTTCCATACACAATGCAAATTGCACTCGCGTCTGTTCCCAGCAAGTACAGTGTATTGGACTGAAGAGGAGCTACTGTTCTTGTCAGTTTCCTAAGCAGAGTTGAAGTAGATATGGCCCATGTTTGTAGGAAGCACAGTTCTTTTGTTCTGAGCAAGCTCACTGTTCTGGCCCTATAGGAAACACAGTAGAGTAGAAGACTGCTCTTTTCTCAAAAGCAGAGTGTGTTTCTTGTAAGGCGAGCTAGCGTTTGTTTCCCAGTCCTAAATGGAGTTGAATCACATGCAGTTTTTGGCCCTACGAGCAAGAGTTGTTTTCTGGTAAGGAAAGTCACTATTGCGCTCCCTTTGCCATACACAGTGCAAATAGCACTCGCGTCTGTTCCCAGCAAGTACAGTGTATTGAACTGAAGAGGAGCTACTGTTCTTGTCACTTTCCTAAGCAGAGTTTAACTAGATATGGCCCATGTGTGTAGGAAGCACAGTTCTTTTGTTCTCAGGAAGCTCACTGTTCGGACACCATATGAACCACAGTGAAATAGAAGACTGCTCTTTTCTCAAAAGCAGAGTGTGTTTCTTGTAAGGCGAGCTAGCGTTTGTTTCCCAGTCCTAAATGGAGTTGAATTTCATGCAGTTTTTGGACCTACGAGCAAGAGTTGTTTTCTGGTAAGCAAAGTCACTATTGTGCTCCCATTGCCATACACAGTGTAAATAGCACTCGCGTCTGTTCCCAGCAAGTACAGTTTATTGGACTGAAGAGGAGCTACTGTTCTTCTCAGTTTCCTAAGCTGAGTTCAACTAGATATGGCCCGTGTGTGTAG
>NW_026737259.1:0-45924 GCF_949786415.1 Peromyscus eremicus | reverse complement strand
CAACTCTTGCTCGTAGGACCAGAAACTGCATGGGATTCAACTCCGTTTAGGACTGGGAAACAAACGCTAGCTCGCCTTGCAAGAAACACACTCTGCTTTTGAGAAAACAGCACTCTTCTACTCTCCTGTGTTTCCTATAGGGCCAGAACAGTGAGCTTGCTCAGAACAAAAGAACTGTGCTTCCTACACACACGGGCCATATCTAGTTCAACTCTGCTTAGGAAACTGACCAGAACAGTAGCTTCTCTTCAGTCCAATACACTGTACTTGCTGGGAACAGACGCGAGTGCTATTTGCACTGTGTATGGCAAAGGGAGCGCAATAGTGACTCTTCTTAGCAGAAAACAACTCTTGCTCGTAGGACCACAAACTGCATGGGATTCAACTCCGTTTAGGACTGGGAAACAAACGCTAGCTCGCCTTGCAAGAAACACACTCTGCTTTTGAGAAAACAGCACTCTTCTACTCTCCTGTGTTTCCTATAGGGCCAGAACAGTGAGCTTGCTCAGAACAAAAGAACTGTGCTTCCTACACACACGGGCCATATCTAGTTCAACTCTGCTTAGGAAACTGACCAGAACAGTAGCTTCTCTTCAGTCCAATACACTGTACTTGCTGGGAACAGACGCGAGTGCTATTTGCACTGTGTATGGCAATGGGAGCGCAATAGTGACTCTTCTTAGCAGAAAACAACTCTTGCTCGTAGGACCAGAATCTGCATGGGATTCAACTCCGTTTAGGACTGGGAAACAAACGCTAGCTCGCCTTGCAAGAAACACACTCTGCTTTTGAGAAAACAGCACTCTTCTACTCTCCTGTGTTTCCTATAGGGCCAGAACAGTGAGCTTGCTCAGAACAAAAGAACTGTGCTTCCTACACACACGGGGCATATCTAGTTCAACTCTGCTTAGGAAACTGACCAGAACAGTAGCTTCTCTTCAGTCCAATACACTGTACTTGCTGGGAACAGACGCGAGTGCTATTTGCACTGTGTATGGCAATGGGAGCGCAATAGTGACTCTTCTTAGCAGAAAACAACTCTTGCTCGTAGGACCAGAAACTGCATGGGATTCTACTCCGCTTAGGACTGGGAAACAAACGCTAGCTCGCCTTGCAAGAAACACACTCTGCTTTTGAGAAAACAGCACTCTTCTACTCTCCTGTGTTTCCTATAGGGCCAGAACAGTGAGCTTGCTCAGAACCAAAGAACTGTGCTTCCTACACACACGGGGCATATCTAGTTCAACTCTGCTTAGGAAACTGACCAGAACAGTAGCTTCTCTTCAGTCCAATACACTGTACTTGCTGGGAACAGACCCGAGTGCTATTTGCACTGTGTATGGCAATGGGAGTGCAATAGTGACTCTTCTTAGCAGAAAACAACTCTTGCTCGTAGGACCAGAAACTGCATGGGATTCTACTCCGTTTAGGACTGGGAAACAAACGCTAGCTCGCCTTGCAAGAAACACACTCTGCTTTTGAGAAAACAGCACTCTTCTACTCTCCTGTGTTTCCTATAGGGCCAGAACAGTGAGCTTGCTCAGAACAAAAGAACTGTGCTTCCTACACACACGGGCCATATCTAGTTCAACTCTGCTTAGGAAACTGACCAGAACAGTAGCTTCTCTTCAGTCCAATACACTGTACTTGCTGGGAACAGACGCGAGTGCTATTTGCACTGTGTATGGCAATGGGAGCGCAATAGTGACTCTTCTTAGCAGAAAACAACTCTTGCTCGTAGGACCAGAATCTGCATGGGATTCAACTCCGTTTAGGACTGGGAAACAAACGCTAGCTCGCCTTGAAGAAACACACTCTGCTTTTGAGAAAACAGCACTCCTCTACTCTCCTGTGTTTCCTATAGGGCCAGAACAGTGTGCTTGCTCAGAACAAAAGAACTGTGCTTCCTACACACACGGGGCATATCTAGTTCAACTCTGCTTAGGAAACTGACCAGAACAGTAGCTTCTCTTCAGTCCAATACACTGTACTTGCTGGGAACAGACGCGAGTGCTATTTGCACTGTGTATGGCAATGGGAGCGCAATAGTGACTCTTCTTAGCAGAAAACAACTCTTGCTCATAGGACCAGAAACTGCATGGGATTCAACTCCGTTTAGGACTGGGAAACAAACGCTAGCTCGCCTTGCAAGAAACACACTCTGCTTTTGAGAAAACAGCACTCTTCTACTCTCCTGTGTTTTCTATAGGGCCAGAACAGTGAGCTTGCTCAGAACAAAAGAACTGTGCTTCCTACACACACGGGGCATATCTAGTTCAACTCTGCTTAGGAAACTGACCAGAACAGTAGCTTCTCTTCAGTCCAATACACTGTACTTGCTGGGAACAGACGCGAGTGCTATTTGCACTGTGTATGGCAATGGGAGCGCAATAGTGACTCTTCTTAGCAGAAAACAACTCTTGCTCGTAGGACCAGAAACTGCATGGGATTCAACTCCGTTTAGGACTGGGAAACAAACGCTAGCTCGCCTTGCAAGAAACACACTCTGCTTTTGAGAAAACAGCACTCTTCTACTCTCCTGTGTTTCCTATAGGGCCAGAACAGTGAGCTTGCTCAGAACCAAAGAACTGTGCTTCCTACACACACGGGGCATATCTAGTTCAACTCTGCTTAGGAAACTGACCAGAACAGTAGCTTCTCTTCAGTCCAATACACTGTACTTGCTGGGAACAGACGCGAGTGCTATTTGCACTGTGTATGGCAATGGGAGCGCAATAGTGACTCTTCTTAGCAGAAAACAACTCTTGCTCGTAGGACCAGAAACTGCATGGGATTCTACTCCGTTTAGGACTGGGAAACAAACGCTAGCTCGCCTTGCAAGAAACACACTCTGCTTTTGAGAAAACAGCACTCTTCTACTCTCCTGTGTTTCCTATAGGGCCAGAACAGTGAGCTTGCTCAGAACAAAAGAACTGTGCTTCCTACACACACGGGGCATATCTAGTTCAACTCTGCTTAGGAAACTGACCAGAACAGTAGCTTCTCTTCAGTCCAATACACTGTACTTGCTGGGAACAGACGCGAGTGCTATTTGCACTGTGTATGGCAATGGGAGCGCAATAGTGACTCTTCTTAGCAGAAAACAACTCTTGCTCGTAGGACCAGAAACTGCATGGGATTCAACTCCGTTTAGGACTGGGAAACAAACGCTAGCTCGCCTTGCAAGAAACACACTCTGCTTTTGAGAAAACAGCACTCTTCTACTCTCCTGTGTTTCCTATAGGGCCAGAACAGTGAGCTTGCTCAGAACCAAAGAACTGTGCTTCCTACACACACGGGGCATATCTAGTTCAACTCTGCTTAGGAAACTGACAAGAACAGTAGCTTCTCTTCAGTCCAATACACTGTACTTGCTGGGAACAGACGCGAGTGCTATTTGCACTGTGTATGGCAATGGGAGCGCAATAGTGACTCTTCTTAGCAGAAAACAACTCTTGCTCGTAGGACCAGAATCTGCATGGGATTCAACTCCGTTTAGGACTGGGAAACAAACGCTAGCTCGCCTTGCAAGAAACACACTCTGCTTTTGAGAAAACAGCACTCTTCTACTCTCCTGTGTTTCCTATAGGGCCAGAACAGTGAGCTTGCTCAGAACAAAAGAACTGTGCTTCCTACACACACGGGGCATATCTAGTTCAACTCTGCTTAGGAAACTGACCAGAACAGTAGCTTCTCTTCAGTCCAATACACTGTACTTGCTGGGAACAGACGCGAGTGCTATTTGCACTGTGTATGGCAATGGGAGCGCAATAGTGACTCTTCTTAGCAGAAAACAACTCTTGCTCGTAGGACCAGAAACTGCATGGGATTCTACTCCGCTTAGGACTGGGAAACAAACGCTAGCTCGCCTTGCAAGAAACACACTCTGCTTTTGAGAAAACAGCACTCTTCTACTCTCCTGTGTTTCCTATAGGGCCAGAACAGTGAGCTTGCTCAGAACAAAAGAACTGTGCTTCCTACACACACGGGGCATATCTAGTTCAACTCTGCTTAGGAAACTGACCAGAACAGTAGCTTCTCTTCAGTCCAATACACTGTACTTGCTGGGAACAGACGCGAGTGCTATTTGCACTGTGTATGGCAATGGGAGCGCAATAGTGACTCTTCTTAGCAGAAAACAACTCTTGCTCGTAGGACCAGAAACTGCATGGGATTCTACTCCGTTTAGGACTGGGAAACAAACGCTAGCTCGCCTTGCAAGAAACACACTCTGCTTTTGAGAAAACAGCACTCTTCTACTCTCCTGTGTTTCCTATAGGGCCAGAACAGTGAGCTTGCTCAGAACAAAAGAACTGTGCTTCCTACACACACGGGGCATATCTAGTTCAACTCTGCTTAGGAAACTGACCAGAACAGTAGCTTCTCTTCAGTCCAATACACTGTACTTGCTGGGAACAGACGCGAGTGCTATTTGCACTGTGTATGGCAATGGGAGCGCAATAGTGACTCTTCTTAGCAGAAAACAACTCTTGCTCGTAGGACCAGAAACTGCATGGGATTCAACTCCGTTTAGGACTGGGAAACAAACGCTAGCTCGCCTTGCAAGAAACACACTCTGCTTTTGAGAAAACAGCACTCTTCTACTCTCCTGTGTTTCCTATAGGGCCAGAACAGTGAGCTTGCTCAGAACCAAAGAACTGTGCTTCCTACACACACGGGGCATATCTAGTTCAACTCTGCTTAGGAAACTGACAAGAACAGTAGCTTCTCTTCAGTCCAATACACTGTACTTGCTGGGAACAGACGCGAGTGCTATTTGCACTGTGTATGGCAATGGGAGCGCAATAGTGACTCTTCTTAGCAGAAAACAACTCTTGCTCGTAGGACCAGAATCTGCATGGGATTCAACTCCGTTTAGGACTGGGAAACAAACGCTAGCTCGCCTTGCAAGAAACACACTCTGCTTTTGAGAAAACAGCACTCTTCTACTCTCCTGTGTTTCCTATAGGGCCAGAACAGTGAGCTTGCTCAGAACAAAAGAACTGTGCTTCCTACACACACGGGGCATATCTAGTTCAACTCTGCTTAGGAAACTGACCAGAACAGTAGCTTCTCTTCAGTCCAATACACTGTACTTGCTGGGAACAGACGCGAGTGCTATTTGCACTGTGTATGGCAATGGGAGCGCAATAGTGACTCTTCTTAGCAGAAAACAACTCTTGCTCGTAGGACCAGAAACTGCATGGGATTCTACTCCGCTTAGGACTGGGAAACAAACGCTAGCTCGCCTTGCAAGAAACACACTCTGCTTTTGAGAAAACAGCACTCTTCTACTCTCCTGTGTTTCCTATAGGGCCAGAACAGTGAGCTTGCTCAGAACAAAAGAACTGTGCTTCCTACACACACGGGGCATATCTAGTTCAACTCTGCTTAGGAAACTGACAAGAACAGTAGCTTCTCTTCAGTCCAATACACTGTACTTGCTGGGAACAGACGCGAGTGCTATTTGCACTGTGTATGGCAATGGGAGCGCAATAGTGACTCTTCTTAGCAGAAAACAACTCTTGCTCGTAGGACCAGAAACTGCATGGGATTCAACTCCATTTAGGACTGGGAAACAAACGCTAGCTCGCCTTGCAAGAAACACACTCTGCTTTTGAGAAAACAGCACTCTTCTACTCTCCTGTGTTTCCTATAGGGCCAGAACAGTGAGCTTGCTCAGAACCAAAGAACTGTGCTTCCTACACACACGGGGCATATCTAGTTCAACTCTGCTTAGGAAACTGACAAGAACAGTAGCTTCTCTTCAGTCCAATACACTGTACTTGCTGGGAACAGACGCGAGTGCTATTTGCACTGTGTATGGCAATGGGAGCGCAATAGTGACTCTTCTTAGCAGAAAACAACTCTTGCTCGTAGGACCAGAAACTGCATGGGATTCAACTCCGTTTAGGACTGGGAAACAAACGCTAGCTCGCCTTGCAAGAAACACACTCTGCTTTTGAGAAAACAGCACTCTTCTACTCTCCTGTGTTTCCTATAGGGCCAGACAGTGAGCTTGCTCAGAACCAAAGAACTGTGCTTCCTACACACACGGGGCATATCTAGTTCAACTCTGCTTAGGAAACTGACCAGAACAGTAGCTTCTCTTCAGTCCAATACACTGTACTTGCTGGTAACAGACGCGAGTGCTATTTGCACTGTGTATGGCAATGGGAGCGCAATAGTGACTCTTCTTAGCAGAAAACAACTCTTGCTCGTAGGACCAGAAACTGCATGGGATTCAACTCCGTTTAGGACTGGGAAACAAACGCTACCTCGCCTTGCAAGAAACACACTCTGCTTTTGAGAAAACAGCACTCTTCTACTCTCCTGTGTTTCCTATAGGGCCAGAACAGTGAGCTTGCTCAGAACCAAAGAACTGTGCTTCCTACACACACGGGGCATATCTAGTTCAACTCTGCTTAGGAAACTGACCAGAACAGTAGCTTCTTTCAGTCCAATACACTGTACTTGCTGGGAACAGACGCGAGTGCTATTTGCACTGTGTATGGCAATGGGAGCGCAATAGTGACTCTTCTTAGCAGAAAACAACTCTTGCTCGTAGGACCAGAATCTGCATGGGATTCAACTCCGTTAAGGACTGGGAAACAAATGCTAGCTCGCCTTGCAAGAAACACACTCTGCTTTTGAGAAAACAGCACTCTTCTACTCTCCTGTGTTTCCTATAGGGCCAGAACAGTGAGCTTGCTCAGAACAAAAGAACTGTGCTTCCTACACACACGGGGCATATCTAGTTCAACTCTGCTTAGGAAACTGACCAGAACAGTAGCTTCTCTTCAGTCCAATACACTGTACTTGCTGGTAACAGACGCGAGTGCTATTTGCACTGTGTATGGCAAAGGGAGTGCAATAGTGACTCTTCTTAGCAGAAAACAACTCTTGCTCGTAGGACCAGAAACTGCATGGGATTCAACTCCGTTTAGGACTGGGAAACAAACGCTAGCTCGCCTTGCAAGAAACACACTCTGCTTTTGAGAAAACAGCACTCTTCTACTCTCCTGTGTTTCCTATAGGGCCAGAACAGTGAGCTTGCTCAGAACAAAAGAACTGTGCTTCCTACACACACGGGCCATATCTAGTTCAACTCTGCTTAGGAAACTGACCAGAACAGTAGCTTCTCTTCAGTCCAATACACTGTACTTGCTGGGAACAGACGCGAGTGCTATTTGCACTGTGTATGGCAATGGGAGCGCAATAGTGACTCTTCTTAGCAGAAAACAACTCTTGCTCGTAGGACCACAAACTGCATGGGATTCTACTCCGTTTAGGACTGGGAAACAAACGCTAGCTCGCCTTGAAGAAACACACTCTGCTTTTTAGAAAACAGCACTCTTCTACTCTCCTGTGTTTCCTATAGGGCCAGAACAGTGTGCTTGCTCAGAACAAAAGAACTGTGCTTCCTACACACACGGGGCATATCTAGTTCAACTCTGCTTAGGAAACTGACCAGAACAGTAGCTTCTCTTCAGTCCAATACACTGTACTTGCTGGGAACAGACGCGAGTGCTATTTGCACTGTGTATGGCAATGGGAGCGCAATAGTGACTCTTCTTAGCAGAAAACAACTCTTGCTCATAGGACCAGAAACTGCATGGGATTCAACTCCGTTTAGGACTGGGAAACAAACGCTAGCTCGCCTTGCAAGAAACACACTCTGCTTTTGAGAAAACAGCACTCTTCTACTCTCCTGTGTTTCCTATAGGGCCAGAACAGTGAGCTTGCTCAGAACCAAAGAACTGTGCTTCCTACACACACGGGGCATATCTAGTTCAACTCTGCTTAGGAAACTGACCAGAACAGTAGCTTCTCTTCAGTCCAATACACTGTACTTGCTGGGAACAGACGCGAGTGCTATTTGCACTGTGTATGGCAATGGGAGCGCAATAGTGACTCTTCTTAGCAGAAAACAACTCTTGCTCGTAGGACCAGAAACTGCATGGGATTCAACTCCGTTTAGGACTGGGAAACAAACGCTAGCTCGCCTTGCAAGAAACACACTCTGCTTTTGAGAAAACAGCACTCTTCTACTCTCCTGTGTTTCCTATAGGGCCAGAACAGTGAGCTTGCTCAGAACCAAAGAACTGTGCTTCCTACACACACGGGGCATATCTAGTTCAACTCTGCTTAGGAAACTGACCAGAACAGTAGCTTCTCTTCAGTCCAATACACTGTACTTGCTGGGAACAGACGCGAGTGCTATTTGCACTGTGTATGGCAATGGGAGCGCAATAGTGACTCTTCTTAGCAGAAAACAACTCTTGCTTGTAGGACCAGAATCTGCATGGGATTCAACTCCGTTTAGGACTGGGAAACAAACGCTAGCTCGCCTTGCAAGAAACACACTCTGCTTTTGAGAAAACAGCACTCTTCTACTCTCCTGTGTTTCCTATAGGGCCAGAACAGTGAGCTTGCTCAGAACAAAAGAACTGTGCTTCCTACACACACGGGGCATATCTAGTTCAACTCTGCTTAGGAAACTGACAAGAACAGTAGCTTCTCTTCAGTCCAATACACTGTACTTGCTGGGAACAGACGCGAGTGCTATTTGCACTGTGTATGGCAATGGGAGCGCAATAGTGACTCTTCTTAGCAGAAAACAACTCTTGCTCGTAGGACCAGAAACTGCATGGGATTCAACTCCGTTTAGGACTGGGAAACAAACGCTAGATCGCCTTGCAAGAAACACACTCTGCTTTTGAGAAAACAGCACTCTTCTACTCTCCTGTGCTTCCTATAGGGCCAGAACAGTGAGCTTGCTCAGAACCAAAGAACTGTGCTTCCTACACACACGGGGCATATCTAGTTCAACTCTGCTTAGGAAACTGACCAGAACAGTAGCTTCTCTTCAGTCCAATACACTGTACTTGCTGGGAACAGACGCGAGTGCTATTTGCACTGTGTATGGCAATGGGAGCGCAATAGTGACTCTTCTTAGCAGAAAACAACTCTTGCTCGTAGGACCAGAAACTGCATGGGATTCAACTCCGTTTAGGACTGGGAAACAAACGCTAGCTCGCCTTGCAAGAAACACACTCTGCTTTTGAGAAAACAGCACTCTTCTACTCTCCTGTGTTTCCTATAGGGCCAGAACAGTGAGCTTGCTCAGAACCAAAGAACTGTGCTTCCTACACACACGGGGCATATCTAGTTCAACTCTGCTTAGGAAACTGACCAGAACAGTAGCTTCTCTTCAGTCCAATACACTGTACTTGCTGGGAACAGACGCGAGTGCTATTTGCACTGTGTATGGCAATGGGAGCGCAATAGTGACTCTTCTTAGCAGAAAACAACTCTTGCTTGTAGGACCAGAATCTGCATGGGATTCAACTCCGTTTAGGACTGGGAAACAAACGCTAGCTCGCCTTGCAAGAAACACACTCTGCTTTTGAGAAAACAGCACTCTTCTACTCTCCTGTGTTTCCTATAGGGCCAGAACAGTGAGCTTGCTCAGAACAAAAGAACTGTGCTTCCTACACACACGGGGCATATCTAGTTCAACTCTGCTTAGGAAACTGACAAGAACAGTAGCTTCTCTTCAGTCCAATACACTGTACTTGCTGGGAACAGACGCGAGTGCTATTTGCACTGTGTATGGCAATGGGAGCGCAATAGTGACTCTTCTTAGCAGAAAACAACTCTGCTCGTAGGACCAGAAACTGCATGGGATTCAACTCCGTTTAGGACTGGGAAACAAACGCTAGCTCGCCTTGCAAGAAACACACTCTGCTTTTGAGAAAACAGCACTCTTCTACTCTCCTGTGTTTCCTATAGGGCCAGAACAGTGAGCTTGCTCAGAACCAAAGAACTGTGCTTCCTACACACACGGGGCATATCTAGTTCAACTCTGCTTAGGAAACTGACCAGAACAGTAGCTTCTCTTCAGTCCAATACACTGTACTTGCTGGGAACAGACGCGAGTGCTATTTGCACTGTGTATGGCAATGGGAGCGCAATAGTGACTCTTCTTAGCAGAAAACAACTCTTGCTCGTAGGACCAGAAACTGCATGGGATTCAACTCCGTTTAGGACTGGGAAACAAACGCTAGCTCGCCTTGCAAGAAACACACTCTGCTTTTGAGAAAACAGCACTCTTCTACTCTCCTGTGTTTCCTATAGGGCCAGAACAGTGAGCTTGCTCAGAACAAAAGAACTGTGCTTCCTACACACACGGGGCATATCTAGTTCAACTCTGCTTAAGAAACTGACAAGAACAGTAGCTTCTCTTCAGTCCAATACACTGTACTTGCTGGGAATAGACGCGAGTGCTGTTTGCACTGTGTATGGCAATGGGAGCGCAATAGTGACTCTTCTTAGCAGAAAACAACTCTTGCTCGTAGGACCAGAAACTGCATGGGATTCTACTCCGTTTAGGACTGGGAAACAAACGCTAGCTCGCCTTGCAAGAAACACACTCTGCTTTTGAGAAAACAGCACTCTTCTACTCTCCTGTGTTTCCTATAGGGCCAGAACAGTGAGCTTGCTCAGAACAAAAGAACTGTGCTTCCTACACACACGGGGCATATCTAGTTCAACTCTGCTTAGGAAACTGACCAGAACAGTAGCTTCTCTTCAGTCCAATACACTGTACTTGCTGGGAACAGACGCGAGTGCTATTTGCACTGTGTATGGCAATGGGAGCGCAACAGTGACTCTTCTAAGCAGAAAACAACTCTTGCTCGTAGGACCAGAAACTGCATGGGATTCAACTCCGTTTAGGACTGGGAAACAAACGCTAGCTCGCCTTGCAAGAAACACACTCTGCTTTTGAGAAAACAGCACTCTTCTACTCTCCTGTGTTTCCTATAGGGCCAGAACAGTGAGCTTGCTCAGAACAAAAGAACTGTGCTTCCTACACACACGGGGCATATCTAGTTCAACTCTGCTTAGGAAACTGACCAGAACAGTAGCTTCTCTTCAGTCCAATACACTGTACTTGCTGGGAACAGACGCGAGTGCTATTTGCACTGTGTATGGCAATGGGAGCGCAATAGTGACTCTTCTTAGCAGAAAACAACTCTTGCTCGTAGGACCAGAAACTGCATGGGATTCAACTCCGTTTAGGACTGGGAAACAAACGCTAGCTCGCCTTGCAAGAAACACACTCTGCTTTTGAGAAAACAGCACTCTTCTACTCTCCTGTGTTTCCTATAGGGCCAGAACAGTGAGCTTGCTCAGAACCAAAGAACTGTGCTTCCTACACACACGGGGCATATCTAGTTCAACTCTGCTTAAGAAACTGACAAGAACAGTAGCTTCTCTTCAGTCCAATACACTGTACTTGCTGGGAATAGACGCGAGTGCTGTTTGCACTGTGTATGGCAATGGGAGCGCAATAGTGACTCTTCTTAGCAGAAAACAACTCTTGCTCGTAGGACCAGAAACTGCATGGGATTCTACTCCGTTTAGGACTGGGAAACAAACGCTAGCTCGCCTTGCAAGAAACACACTCTGCTTTTGAGAAAACAGCACTCTTCTACTCTCCTGTGTTTCCTATAGGGCCAGAACAGTGAGCTTGCTCAGAACAAAAGAACTGTGCTTCCTACACACACGGGGCATATCTAGTTCAACTCTCCTTAGGAAACTGACCAGAACAGTAGCTTCTCTTCAGTCCAATACACTGTACTTGCTGGGAACAGACGCGAGTGCTATTTGCACTGTGTATGGCAATGGGAGCGCAATAGTGACTCTTCTTAGCAGAAAACAACTCTTGCTCGTAGGACCAGAAACTGCATGGGATTCAACTCCGTTTAGGACTGGGAAACAAACGCTAGCTCGCCTTGCAAGAAACACACTCTGCTTTTGAGAAAACAGCACTCTTCTACTCTCCTGTGTTTCCTATAGGGCCAGAACAGTGAGCTTGCTCAGAACAAAAGAACTGTGCTTCCTACACACACGGGGTATATCTAGTTCAACTCTGCTTAGGAAACTGACCAGAACAGTAGCTTCTCTTCAGTCCAATACACTGTACTTGCTGGGAACAGACGCGAGTGCTATTTGCACTGTGTATGGCAATGGGAGCGCAATAGTGACTCTTCTTAGCAGAAAACAACTCTTGCTCGTAGGACCACAAACTGCATGGGATTCTACTCCGTTTAGGACTGGGAAACAAACGCTAGCTCGCCTTGCAAGAAACACACTCTGCTTTTGAGAAAACAGCACTCTTCTACTCTCCTGTGTTTCCTATAGGGCCAGAACAGTGAGCTTGCTCAGAACAAAAGAACTGTGCTTCCTACACACACGGGGCATATCTAGTTCAACTCTGCTTAAGAAACTGACAAGAACAGTAGCTTCTCTTCAGTCCAATACACTGTACTTGCTGGGAATAGACGCGAGTGCTGTTTGCACTGTGTATGGCAATGGGAGCGCAATAGTGACTCTTCTTAGCAGAAAACAACTCTTGCTCGTAGGACCAGAAACTGCATGGGATTCTACTCCGTTTAGGACTGGGAAACAAACGCTAGCTCGCCTTGCAAGAAACACACTCTGCTTTTGAGAAAACAGCACTCTTCTACTCTCCTGTGTTTCCTATAGGGCCAGAACAGTGAGCTTGCTCAGAACCAAAGAACTGTGCTTCCTACACACACGGGGCATATCTAGTTCAACTCTGCTTAGGAAACTGACCAGAACAGTAGCTTCTCTTCAGTCCAATACACTGTACTTGCTGGGAACAGACGCGAGTGCTATTTGCACTGTGTATGGCAATGGGAGCGCAATAGTGACTCTTCTTAGCAGAAAACAACTCTGCTCGTAGGACCAGAAACTGCATGGGATTCAACTCCGTTTAGGACTGGGAAACAAACGCTAGCTCGCCTTGCAAGAAACACACTCTGCTTTTGAGAAAACAGCACTCTTCTACTCTCCTGTGTTTCCTATAGGGCCAGAACAGTGAGCTTGCTCAGAACAAAAGAACTGTGCTTCCTACACACACGGGGCATATCTAGTTCAACTCTGCTTAAGAAACTGACAAGAACAGTAGCTTCTCTTCAGTCCAATACACTGTACTTGCTGGGAATAGACGCGAGTGCTGTTTGCACTGTGTATGGCAATGGGAGCGCAATAGTGACTCTTCTTAGCAGAAAACAACTCTTGCTCGTAGGACCAGAAACTGCATGGGATTCTACTCCGTTTAGGACTGGGAAACAAACGCTAGCTCGCCTTGCAAGAAACACACTCTGCTTTTGAGAAAACAGCACTCTTCTACTCTCCTGTGTTTCCTATAGGGCCAGAACAGTGAGCTTGCTCAGAACAAAAGAACTGTGCTTCCTACACACACGGGGCATATCTAGTTCAACTCTGCTTAGGAAACTGACCAGAACAGTAGCTTCTCTTCAGTCCAATACACTGTACTTGCTGGGAACAGACGCGAGTGCTATTTGCACTGTGTATGGCAATGGGAGCGCAACAGTGACTCTTCTAAGCAGAAAACAACTCTTGCTCGTAGGACCAGAAACTGCATGGGATTCAACTCCGTTTAGGACTGGGAAACAAACGCTAGCTCGCCTTGCAAGAAACACACTCTGCTTTTGAGAAAACAGCACTCTTCTACTCTCCTGTGTTTCCTATAGGGCCAGAACAGTGAGCTTGCTCAGAACAAAAGAACTGTGCTTCCTACACACATGGGCCATATCTAGTTCAACTCTGCTTAGGAAACTGACCAGAACAGTAGCTTCTCTTCAGTCCAATACACTGTACTTGCTGGGAACAGACGCGAGTGCTATTTGCACTGTGTATGGCAATGGGAGCGCAATAGTGACTCTTCTTAGCAGAAAACAACTCTTGCTCGTAGGACCAGAAACTGCATGGGATTCAACTCCGTTTAGGACTGGGAAACAAACGCCAGCTCGCCTTGCAAGAAACACACTCTGCTTTTGAGAAAACAGCACTCTTCTACTCTCCTGTGTTTCCTATAGGGCCAGAACAGTGAGCTTGCTCAGAACCAAAGAACTGTGCTTCCTACACACACGGGGCATATCTAGTTCAACTCTGCTTAAAAAACTGACAAGAACAGTAGCTTCTCTTCAGTCCAATACACTGTACTTGCTGGGAATAGACGCGAGTGCTGTTTGCACTGTGTATGGCAATGGGAGCGCAATAGTGACTCTTCTTAGCAGAAAACAACTCTTGCTCGTAGGACCAGAAACTGCATGGGATTCTACTCCGTTTAGGACTGGGAAACAAACGCTAGCTCGCCTTGCAAGAAACACACTCTGCTTTTGAGAAAACAGCACTCTTCTACTCTCCTGTGTTTCCTATAGGGCCAGAACAGTGAGCTTGCTCAGAACAAAAGAACTGTGCTTCCTACACACACGGGGCATATCTAGTTCAACTCTCCTTAGGAAACTGACCAGAACAGTAGCTTCTCTTCAGTCCAATACACTGTACTTGCTGGGAACAGACGCGAGTGCTATTTGCACTGTGTATGGCAATGGGAGCGCAATAGTGACTCTTCTTAGCAGAAAACAACTCTGCTCGTAGGACCAGAAACTGCATGGGATTCAACTCCGTTTAGGACTGGGAAACAAACGCTAGCTCGCCTTGCAAGAAACACACTCTGCTTTTGAGAAAACAGCACTCTTCTACTCTCCTGTGTTTCCTATAGGGCCAGAACAGTGAGCTTGCTCAGAACAAAAGAACTGTGCTTCCTACACACACGGGGCATATCTAGTTCAACTCTGCTTAAGAAACTGACAAGAACAGTAGCTTCTCTTCAGTCCAATACACTGTACTTGCTGGGAATAGACGCGATGCTGTTTGCACTGTGTATGGCAATGGGAGCGCAATAGTGACTCTTCTTAGCAGAAAACAACTCTTGCTCGTAGGACCAGAAACTGCATGGGATTCTACTCCGTTTAGGACTGGGAAACAAACGCTAGCTCGCCTTGCAAGAAACACACTCTGCTTTTGAGAAAACAGCACTCTTCTACTCTCCTGTGTTTCCTATAGGGCCAGAACAGTGAGCTTGCTCAGAACCAAAGAACTGTGCTTCCTACACACACGGGGCATATCTAGTTCAACTCTGCTTAGGAAACTGACCAGAACAGTAGCTTCTCTTCAGTCCAATACACTGTACTTGCTGGGAACAGACGCGAGTGCTATTTGCACTGTGTATGGCAATGGGAGCGCAATAGTGACTCTTCTTAGCAGAAAACAACTCTTGCTCGTAGGACCAGAAACTGCATGGGATTCAACTCCGTTTAGGACTGGGAAACAAACGCTAGATCGCCTTGCAAGAAACACACTCTGCTTTTGAGAAAACAGCACTCTTCTACTCTCCTGTGTTTCCTATAGGGCCAGAACAGTGAGCTTGCTCAGAACAAAAGAACTGTGCTTCCTACACACACGGGGTATATCTAGTTCAACTCTGCTTAGGAAACTGACCAGAACAGTAGCTTCTCTTCAGTCCAATACACTGTACTTGCTGGGAACAGACGCGAGTGCTATTTGCACTGTGTATGGCAATGGGAGCGCAATAGTGACTCTTCTTAGCAGAAAACAACTTTTGCTCGTAGGACCACAAACTGCATGGGATTCAACTCCGTTTAGGACTGGGAAACAAACGCTAGCTCGCCTTGCAAGAAACACACTCTGCTTTTGAGAAAACAGCACTCTTCTACTCTCCTGTGTTTCCTATAGGGCCAGAACAGTGAGCTTGCTCAGAACAAAAGAACTGTGCTTCCTACACACACGGGGCATATCTAGTTCAACTCTCCTTAGGAAACTGACCAGAACAGTAACTTCTCTTCAGTCCAATACACTGTACTTGCTGGGAACAGACGCGAGTGCTATTTGCACTGTGTATGGCAATGGGAGCGCAATAGTGACTCTTCTTAGCAGAAAACAACTCTTGCTCGTAGGACCAGAATCTGCATGGGATTCAACTCCGTTTAGGACTGGGAAACAAACGCTAGATCGCCTTGCAAGAAACACACTCTGCTTTTGAGAAAACAGCACTCTTCTACTCTCCTGTGTTTCCTATAGGGCCAGAACAGTGAGCTTGCTCAGAACAAAAGAACTGTGCTTCCTACACACACGGGGCATATCTAGTTCAACTCTGCTTAGCAAACTGACCAGAACAGTAGCTTCTCTTCAGTCCAATACACTGTACTTGCTGGGAACAGACGCGAGTGCTATTTGCACTGTGTATGGCAATGGGAGGGCAATAGTGACTCTTCTCAGCAGAAAACAACTCTTGCTCGTAGGACCAGAAACTGCATGGGATTGAACTCCGTTTAGGACTGGGAAACAAACGCTAGCTCGCCTTGCAAGAAACACACTCTGCTTTTGAGAAAACAGCACTCTTCTACTCTCCTGTGTTTCCTATAGGGCCAGAACAGTGAGCTTGCTCAGAACTAAAGAACTGTGCTTCCTAAACACACGGGCCATATCTAGTTCAACTCTGCTTAGGAAACTGACCAGAACAGTAGCTTCTCTTCAGTCCAATACACTGTACTTGCTGGGAACAGACGCGAGTGCTATTTGCACTGTGTATGGCAATGGGAGCGCAATAGTGACTCTTCTTAGCAGAAAACAACTCTTGCTCGTAGGACCAGAAACTGCATGGGATTCTACTCCGTTTAGGACTGGGAAACAAACGCTAGCTCGCCTTGCAAGAAACACACTCTGCTTTTGAGAAAACAGCACTCTTCTACTCTCCTGTGTTTCCTATAGGGCCAGAACAGTGAGCTTGCTCAGAACCAAAGAACTGTGCTTCCTACACACACGGGGCATATCTAGTTCAACTCTGCTTAGGAAACTGACCAGAACAGTAGCTTCTCTTCAGTCCAATACACTGTACTTGCTGGTAACAGACGCGAGTGCTATTTGCACTGTGTATGGCAATGGGAGCGCAATAGTGACTCTTCTTAGCAGAAAACAACTCTTGCTCGTAGGACCAGAAACTGCATGGGATTCAACTCCGTTTAGGACTGGGAAACAAACGCTACCTCGCCTTGCAAGAAACACACTCTGCTTTTGAGAAAACAGCACTCTTCTACTCTCCTGTGTTTCCTATAGGGCCAGAACAGTGAGCTTGCTCAGAACCAAAGAACTGTGCTTCCTACACACACGGGGCATATCTAGTTCAACTCTGCTTAGGAAACTGACCAGAACAGTAGCTTCTTTTCAGTCCAATACACTGTACTTGCTGGGAACAGACGCGAGTGCTATTTGCACTGTGTATGGCAATGGGAGCGCAATAGTGACTCTTCTTAGCAGAAAACAACTCTTGCTCGTAGGACCAGAAACTGCATGGGATTCAACTCCGTTTAGGACTGGGAAACAAACGCTAGCTCGCCTTGCAAGAAACACACTCTGCTTTTGAGAAAACAGCACTCTTCTACTCTCCTGTGTTTCCTATAGGGCCAGAACAGTGAGCTTGCTCAGAACCAAAGAACTGTGCTTCCTACACACATGGGCCATATCTAGTTCAACTCTGCTTAGGAAACTGACCAGAACAGTAGCTTCTCTTCAGTCCAATACACTGTACTTGCTGGGAACAGACGCGAGTGCTATTTGCACTGTGTATGGCAATGGGAGCGCAATAGTGACTCTTCTTAGCAGAAAACAACTCTTGCTCGTAGGACCAGAAACTGCATGGGATTCAACTCCGTTTAGGACTGGGAAACAAACGCTAGCTCGCCTTGCAAGAAACACACTCTGCTTTTGAGAAAACAGCACTCTTCTACTCTCCTGTGTTTCCTATAGGGCCAGAACAGTGAGCTTGCTCAGAACCAAAGAACTGTGCTTCCTACACACACGGGGCATATCTAGTTCAACTCTGCTTAGGAAACTGACCAGAACAGTAGCTTCTTTTCAGTCCAATACACTGTACTTGCTGGGAACAGACGCGAGTGCTACTTGCACTGTGTATGGCAATGGGAGCGCAACAGTGACTCTTCTTAGCAGAAAACAACTCTTGCTCGTAGGACCAGAAACTGCATGGGATTCAACTCTGTTTAGGACTGGGAAACAAACGCTAGCTCGCCTTGCAAGAAACACACTCTGCTTTTGAGAAAACAGCACTCTTCTACTCTCCTGTGTTTCCTATAGGGCCAGAACAGTGAGCTTGCTCAGAACCAAAGAACTGTGCTTCCTACACACACGGGGCATATCTAGTTCAACTCTGCTTAGGAAACTGACCAGAACAGTAGCTTCTTTTCAGTCCAATACACTGTACTTGCTGGGAACAGACGCGAGTGCTACTTGCACTGTGTATGGCAATGGGAGCGCAACAGTGACTCTTCTTAGCAGAAAACAACTCTTGCTCGTAGGACCAGAAACTGCATGGGATTCTACTCCGTTTAGGACTGGGAAACAAACGCTAGCTCGCCTTGCAAGAAACACACTCTGCTTTTGAGAAAACAGCACTCTTCTACTCTCCTGTGTTTCCTATAGGGCCAGAACAGTGAGCTTGCTCAGAACAAAAGAACTGTGCTTCCTACACACACGGGGCATATCTACTTCAACTCTGCTTAGGAAACTGACCAGAACAGTAGCTTCTCTTCAGTCCAATACACTGTACTTGCTGGGAACAGACTCGAGTGCTACTTGCACTGTGTATGGCAATGGGAGCGCAATAGTGACTCTTCTTAGCAGAAAACAACTCTTGCTCGTAGGACCAGAAACTGCATGGGATTCAACTCCGTTTAGGACTGGGAAACAAACGCTAGCTCGCCTTGCAAGAAACACACTCTGCTTTTGAGAAAACAGCACTCTTCTACTCTCCTGTGTTTCCTATAGGGCCAGAACAGTGAGCTTGCTCAGAACCAAAGAACTGTGCTTCCTACACACACGGGGCATATCTAGTTCAACTCTGCTTAGGAAACTGACCAGAACAGTAGCTTCTCTTCAGTCCAATACACTGTACTTGCTGGGAACAGACGCGAGTGCTATTTGCACTGTGTATGGCAATGGGAGCGCAATAGTGACTCTTCTTAGCAGAAAACAACTCTTGCTTGTAGGACCAGAATCTGCATGGGATTCAACTCCGTTTAGGACTGGGAAACAAACGCTAGCTCGCCTTGCAAGAAACACACTCTGCTTTTGAGAAAACAGCACTCTTCTACTCTCCTGTGTTTCCTATAGGGCCAGAACAGTGAGCTTGCTCAGAACAAAAGAACTGTGCTTCCTACACACACGGGGCATATCTAGTTCAACTCTGCTTAGGAAACTGACAAGAACAGTAGCTTCTCTTCAGTCCAATACACTGTACTTGCTGGGAACAGACGCGAGTGCTATTTGCACTGTGTATGGCAATGGGAGCGCAATAGTGACTCTTCTTAGCAGAAAACAACTCTTGCTCGTAGGACCAGAAACTGCATGGGATTCAACTCCGTTTAGGACTGGGAAACAAACGCTAGATCGCCTTGCAAGAAACACACTCTGCTTTTGAGAAAACAGCACTCTTCTACTCTCCTGTGCTTCCTATAGGGCCAGAACAGTGAGCTTGCTCAGAACCAAAGAACTGTGCTTCCTACACACACGGGGCATATCTAGTTCAACTCTGCTTAGGAAACTGACCAGAACAGTAGCTTCTCTTCAGTCCAATACACTGTACTTGCTGGGAACAGACGCGAGTGCTATTTGCACTGTGTATGGCAATGGGAGCGCAATAGTGACTCTTCTTAGCAGAAAACAACTCTTGCTCGTAGGACCAGAAACTGCATGGGATTCAACTCCGTTTAGGACTGGGAAACAAACGCTAGCTCGCCTTGCAAGAAACACACTCTGCTTTTGAGAAAACAGCACTCTTCTACTCTCCTGTGTTTCCTATAGGGCCAGAACAGTGAGCTTGCTCAGAACCAAAGAACTGTGCTTCCTACACACACGGGGCATATCTAGTTCAACTCTGCTTAGGAAACTGACCAGAACAGTAGCTTCTCTTCAGTCCAATACACTGTACTTGCTGGGAACAGACGCGAGTGCTATTTGCACTGTGTATGGCAATGGGAGCGCAATAGTGACTCTTCTTAGCAGAAAACAACTCTTGCTTGTAGGACCAGAAACTGCATGGGATTCAACTCCGTTTAGGACTGGGAAACAAACGCTAGCTCGCCTTGCAAGAAACACACTCTGCTTTTGAGAAAACAGCACTCTTCTACTCTCCTGTGTTTCCTATAGGGCCAGAACAGTGAGCTTGCTCAGAACAAAAGAACTGTGCTTCCTACACACACGGGGCATATCTAGTTCAACTCTGCTTAGGAAACTGACAAGAACAGTAGCTTCTCTTCAGTCCAATACACTGTACTTGCTGGGAACAGACGCGAGTGCTATTTGCACTGTGTATGGCAATGGGAGCGCAATAGTGACTCTTCTTAGCAGAAAACAACTCTTGCTCGTAGGACCAGAAACTGCATGGGATTCAACTCCGTTTAGGACTGGGAAACAAACGCTAGCTCGCCTTGCAAGAAACACACTCTGCTTTTGAGAAAACAGCACTCTTCTACTCTCCTGTGTTTCCTATAGGGCCAGAACAGTGAGCTTGCTCAGAACCAAAGAACTGTGCTTCCTACACACACGGGGCATATCTAGTTCAACTCTGCTTAGGAAACTGACCAGAACAGTAGCTTCTCTTCAGTCCAATACACTGTACTTGCTGGGAACAGACGCGAGTGCTATTTGCACTGTGTATGGCAATGGGAGCGCAATAGTGACTCTTCTTAGCAGAAAACAACTCTGCTCGTAGGACCAGAAACTGCATGGGATTCAACTCCGTTTAGGACTGGGAAACAAACGCTAGCTCGCCTTGCAAGAAACACACTCTGCTTTTGAGAAAACAGCACTCTTCTACTCTCCTGTGTTTCCTATAGGGCCAGAACAGTGAGCTTGCTCAGAACAAAAGAACTGTGCTTCCTACACACACGGGGCATATCTAGTTCAACTCTGCTTAAGAAACTGACAAGAACAGTAGCTTCTCTTCAGTCCAATACACTGTACTTGCTGGGAATAGACGCGAGTGCTGTTTGCACTGTGTATGGCAATGGGAGCGCAATAGTGACTCTTCTTAGCAGAAAACAACTCTTGCTCGTAGGACCAGAAACTGCATGGGATTCTACTCCGTTTAGGACTGGGAAACAAACGCTAGCTCGCCTTGCAAGAAACACACTCTGCTTTTGAGAAAACAGCACTCTTCTACTCTCCTGTGTTTCCTATAGGGCCAGAACAGTGAGCTTGCTCAGAACAAAAGAACTGTGCTTCCTACACACACGGGGCATATCTAGTTCAACTCTGCTTAGGAAACTGACCAGAACAGTAGCTTCTCTTCAGTCCAATACACTGTACTTGCTGGGAACAGACGCGAGTGCTATTTGCACTGTGTATGGCAATGGGAGCGCAACAGTGACTCTTCTAAGCAGAAAACAACTCTTGCTCGTAGGACCAGAAACTGCATGGGATTCAACTCCGTTTAGGACTGGGAAACAAACGCTAGCTCGCCTTGCAAGAAACACACTCTGCTTTTGAGAAAACAGCACTCTTCTACTCTCCTGTGTTTCCTATAGGGCCAGAACAGTGAGCTTGCTCAGAACAAAAGAACTGTGCTTCCTACACACACGGGGCATATCTAGTTCAACTCTGCTTAGGAAACTGACCAGAACAGTAGCTTCTCTTCAGTCCAATACACTGTACTTGCTGGGAACAGACGCGAGTGCTATTTGCACTGTGTATGGCAATGGGAGCGCAATAGTGACTCTTCTTAGCAGAAAACAACTCTTGCTCGTAGGACCAGAAACTGCATGGGATTCAACTCCGTTTAGGACTGGGAAACAAACGCTAGCTCGCCTTGCAAGAAACACACTCTGCTTTTGAGAAAACAGCACTCTTCTACTCTCCTGTGTTTCCTATAGGGCCAGAACAGTGAGCTTGCTCAGAACCAAAGAACTGTGCTTCCTACACACACGGGGCATATCTAGTTCAACTCTGCTTAAGAAACTGACAAGAACAGTAGCTTCTCTTCAGTCCAATACACTGTACTTGCTGGGAATAGACGCGAGTGCTGTTTGCACTGTGTATGGCAATGGGAGCGCAATAGTGACTCTTCTTAGCAGAAAACAACTCTTGCTCGTAGGACCAGAAACTGCATGGGATTCTACTCCGTTTAGGACTGGGAAACAAACGCTAGCTCGCCTTGCAAGAAACACACTCTGCTTTTGAGAAAACAGCACTCTTCTACTCTCCTGTGTTTCCTATAGGGCCAGAACAGTGAGCTTGCTCAGAACAAAAGAACTGTGCTTCCTACACACACGGGGCATATCTAGTTCAACTCTCCTTAGGAAACTGACCAGAACAGTAGCTTCTCTTCAGTCCAATACACTGTACTTGCTGGGAACAGACACGAGTGCTATTTGCACTGTGTATGGCAATGGGAGCGCAATAGTGACTCTTCTTAGCAGAAAACAACTCTTGCTCGTAGGACCAGAAACTGCATGGGATTCAACTCCGTTTAGGACTGGGAAACAAACGCTAGCTCGCCTTGCAAGAAACACACTCTGCTTTTGAGAAAACAGCACTCTTCTACTCTCCTGTGTTTCCTATAGGGCCAGAACAGTGAGCTTGCTCAGAACAAAAGAACTGTGCTTCCTACACACACGGGGTATATCTAGTTCAACTCTGCTTAGGAAACTGACCAGAACAGTAGCTTCTCTTCAGTCCAATACACTGTACTTGCTGGGAACAGACGCGAGTGCTATTTGCACTGTGTATGGCAATGGGAGCGCAATAGTGACTCTTCTTAGCAGAAAACAACTCTTGCTCGTAGGACCACAAACTGCATGGGATTCTACTCCGTTTAGGACTGGGAAACAAACGCTAGCTCGCCTTGCAAGAAACACACTCTGCTTTTGAGAAAACAGCACTCTTCTACTCTCCTGTGTTTCCTATAGGGCCAGAACAGTGAGCTTGCTCAGAACAAAAGAACTGTGCTTCCTACACACACGGGGCATATCTAGTTCAACTCTGCTTAAGAAACTGACAAGAACAGTAGCTTCTCTTCAGTCCAATACACTGTACTTGCTGGGAATAGACGCGAGTGCTGTTTGCACTGTGTATGGCAATGGGAGCGCAATAGTGACTCTTCTTAGCAGAAAACAACTCTTGCTCGTAGGACCAGAAACTGCATGGGATTCTACTCCGTTTAGGACTGGGAAACAAACGCTAGCTCGCCTTGCAAGAAACACACTCTGCTTTTGAGAAAACAGCACTCTTCTACTCTCCTGTGTTTCCTATAGGGCCAGAACAGTGAGCTTGCTCAGAACCAAAGAACTGTGCTTCCTACACACACGGGGCATATCTAGTTCAACTCTGCTTAGGAAACTGACCAGAACAGTAGCTTCTCTTCAGTCCAATACACTGTACTTGCTGGGAACAGACGCGAGTGCTATTTGCACTGTGTATGGCAATGGGAGCGCAATAGTGACTCTTCTTAGCAGAAAACAACTCTGCTCGTAGGACCAGAAACTGCATGGGATTCAACTCCGTTTAGGACTGGGAAACAAACGCTAGCTCGCCTTGCAAGAAACACACTCTGCTTTTGAGAAAACAGCACTCTTCTACTCTCCTGTGTTTCCTATAGGGCCAGAACAGTGAGCTTGCTCAGAACAAAAGAACTGTGCTTCCTACACACACGGGGCATATCTAGTTCAACTCTGCTTAAGAAACTGACAAGAACAGTAGCTTCTCTTCAGTCCAATACACTGTACTTGCTGGGAATAGACGCGAGTGCTGTTTGCACTGTGTATGGCAATGGGAGCGCAATAGTGACTCTTCTTAGCAGAAAACAACTCTTGCTCGTAGGACCAGAAACTGCATGGGATTCTACTCCGTTTAGGACTGGGAAACAAACGCTAGCTCGCCTTGCAAGAAACACACTCTGCTTTTGAGAAAACAGCACTCTTCTACTCTCCTGTGTTTCCTATAGGGCCAGAACAGTGAGCTTGCTCAGAACAAAAGAACTGTGCTTCCTACACACACGGGGCATATCTAGTTCAACTCTGCTTAGGAAACTGACCAGAACAGTAGCTTCTCTTCAGTCCAATACACTGTACTTGCTGGGAACAGACGCGAGTGCTATTTGCACTGTGTATGGCAATGGGAGCGCAACAGTGACTCTTCTAAGCAGAAAACAACTCTTGCTCGTAGGACCAGAAACTGCATGGGATTCAACTCCGTTTAGGACTGGGAAACAAACGCTAGCTCGCCTTGCAAGAAACACACTCTGCTTTTGAGAAAACAGCACTCTTCTACTCTCCTGTGTTTCCTATAGGGCCAGAACAGTGAGCTTGCTCAGAACAAAAGAACTGTGCTTCCTACACACACGGGGTATATCTAGTTCAACTCTGCTTAGGAAACTGACCAGAACAGTAGCTTCTCTTCAGTCCAATACACTGTACTTGCTGGGAACAGACGCGAGTGCTATTTGCACTGTGTATGGCAATGGGAGCGCAATAGTGACTCTTCTTAGCAGAAAACAACTCTTGCTCGTAGGACCAGAAACTGCATGGGATTCAACTCCGTTTAGGACTGGGAAACAAACGCCAGCTCGCCTTGCAAGAAACACACTCTGCTTTTGAGAAAACAGCACTCTTCTACTCTCCTGTGTTTCCTATAGGGCCAGAACAGTGAGCTTGCTCAGAACCAAAGAACTGTGCTTCCTACACACACGGGGCATATCTAGTTCAACTCTGCTTAAAAAACTGACAAGAACAGTAGCTTCTCTTCAGTCCAATACACTGTACTTGCTGGGAATAGACGCGAGTGCTGTTTGCACTGTGTATGGCAATGGGAGCGCAATAGTGACTCTTCTTAGCAGAAAACAACTCTTGCTCGTAGGACCAGAAACTGCATGGGATTCTACTCCGTTTAGGACTGGGAAACAAACGCTAGCTCGCCTTGCAAGAAACACACTCTGCTTTTGAGAAAACAGCACTCTTCTACTCTCCTGTGTTTCCTATAGGGCCAGAACAGTGAGCTTGCTCAGAACCAAAGAACTGTGCTTCCTACACACACGGGGCATATCTAGTTCAACTCTGCTTAGGAAACTGACCAGAACAGTAGCTTCTCTTCAGTCCAATACACTGTACTTGCTGGGAACAGACGCGAGTGCTATTTGCACTGTGTATGGCAATGGGAGCGCAATAGTGACTCTTCTTAGCAGAAAACAACTCTTGCTCGTAGGACCAGAAACTGCATGGGATTCAACTCCGTTTAGGACTGGGAAACAAACGCTAGCTCGCCTTGCAAGAAACACACTCTGCTTTTGAGAAAACAGCACTCTTCTACTCTCCTGTGTTTCCTATAGGGCCAGAACAGTGAGCTTGCTCAGAACAAAAGAACTGTGCTTCCTACACACACGGGGTATATCTAGTTCAACTCTGCTTAGGAAACTGACCAGAACAGTAGCTTCTCTTCAGTCCAATACACTGTACTTGCTGGGAACAGACGCGAGTGCTATTTGCACTGTGTATGGCAATGGGAGCGCAATAGTGACTCTTCTTAGCAGAAAACAACTTTTGCTCGTAGGACCACAAACTGCATGGGATTCAACTCCGTTTAGGACTGGGAAACAAACGCTAGCTCGCCTTGCAAGAAACACACTCTGCTTTTGAGAAAACAGCACTCTTCTACTCTCCTGTGTTTCCTATAGGGCCAGAACAGTGAGCTTGCTCAGAACAAAAGAACTGTGCTTCCTACACACACGGGGCATATCTAGTTCAACTCTCCTTAGGAAACTGACCAGAACAGTAACTTCTCTTCAGTCCAATACACTGTACTTGCTGGGAACAGACGCGAGTGCTATTTGCACTGTGTATGGCAATGGGAGCGCAATAGTGACTCTTCTTAGCAGAAAACAACTCTTGCTCGTAGGACCAGAATCTGCATGGGATTCAACTCCGTTTAGGACTGGGAAACAAACGCTAGATCGCCTTGCAAGAAACACACTCTGCTTTTGAGAAAACAGCACTCTTCTACTCTCCTGTGTTTCCTATAGGGCCAGAACAGTGAGCTTGCTCAGAACAAAAGAACTGTGCTTCCTACACACACGGGGCATATCTAGTTCAACTCTGCTTAGCAAACTGACCAGAACAGTAGCTTCTCTTCAGTCCAATACACTGTACTTGCTGGGAACAGACGCGAGTGCTATTTGCACTGTGTATGGCAATGGGAGGGCAATAGTGACTCTTCTCAGCAGAAAACAACTCTTGCTCGTAGGACCAGAAACTGCATGGGATTGAACTCCGTTTAGGACTGGGAAACAAACGCTAGCTCGCCTTGCAAGAAACACACTCTGCTTTTGAGAAAACAGCACTCTTCTACTCTCCTGTGTTTCCTATAGGGCCAGAACAGTGAGCTTGCTCAGAACTAAAGAACTGTGCTTCCTAAACACACGGGCCATATCTAGTTCAACTCTGCTTAGGAAACTGACCAGAACAGTAGCTTCTCTTCAGTCCAATACACTGTACTTGCTGTGAACAGACGCGAGTGCTATTTGCACTGTGTATGGCAATGGGAGCGCAATAGTGACTCTTCTTAGCAGAAAACAACTCTTGCTCGTAGGACCAGAAACTGCATGGGATTCTACTCCGTTTAGGACTGGGAAACAAACGCTAGCTCGCCTTGCAAGAAACACACTCTGCTTTTGAGAAAACAGCACTCTTCTACTCTCCTGTGTTTCCTATAGGGCCAGAACAGTGAGCTTGCTCAGAACCAAAGAACTGTGCTTCCTACACACACGGGGCATATCTAGTTCAACTCTGCTTAGGAAACTGACCAGAACAGTAGCTTCTCTTCAGTCCAATACACTGTACTTGCTGGTAACAGACGCGAGTGCTATTTGCACTGTGTATGGCAATGGGAGCGCAATAGTGACTCTTCTTAGCAGAAAACAACTCTTGCTCGTAGGACCAGAAACTGCATGGGATTCAACTCCGTTTAGGACTGGGAAACAAACGCTACCTCGCCTTGCAAGAAACACACTCTGCTTTTGAGAAAACAGCACTCTTCTACTCTCCTGTGTTTCCTATAGGGCCAGAACAGTGAGCTTGCTCAGAACCAAAGAACTGTGCTTCCTACACACACGGGGCATATCTAGTTCAACTCTGCTTAGGAAACTGACCAGAACAGTAGCTTCTTTTCAGTCCAATACACTGTACTTGCTGGGAACAGACGCGAGTGCTATTTGCACTGTGTATGGCAATGGGAGCGCAATAGTGACTCTTCTTAGCAGAAAACAACTCTTGCTCGTAGGACCAGAAACTGCATGGGATTCAACTCCGTTTAGGACTGGGAAACAAACGCTAGCTCGCCTTGCAAGAAACACACTCTGCTTTTGAGAAAACAGCACTCTTCTACTCTCCTGTGTTTCCTATAGGGCCAGAACAGTGAGCTTGCTCAGAACCAAAGAACTGTGCTTCCTACACACATGGGCCATATCTAGTTCAACTCTGCTTAGGAAACTGACCAGAACAGTAGCTTCTCTTCAGTCCAATACACTGTACTTGCTGGGAACAGACGCGAGTGCTATTTGCACTGTGTATGGCAATGGGAGCGCAATAGTGACTCTTCTTAGCAGAAAACAACTCTTGCTCGTAGGACCAGAAACTGCATGGGATTCAACTCCGTTTAGGACTGGGAAACAAACGCTAGCTCGCCTTGCAAGAAACACACTCTGCTTTTGAGAAAACAGCACTCTTCTACTCTCCTGTGTTTCCTATAGGGCCAGAACAGTGAGCTTGCTCAGAACCAAAGAACTGTGCTTCCTACACACACGGGGCATATCTAGTTCAACTCTGCTTAGGAAACTGACCAGAACAGTAGCTTCTTTTCAGTCCAATACACTGTACTTGCTGGGAACAGACGCGAGTGCTACTTGCACTGTGTATGGCAATGGGAGCGCAACAGTGACTCTTCTTAGCAGAAAACAACTCTTGCTCGTAGGACCAGAAACTGCATGGGATTCAACTCTGTTTAGGACTGGGAAACAAACGCTAGCTCGCCTTGCAAGAAACACACTCTGCTTTTGAGAAAACAGCACTCTTCTACTCTCCTGTGTTTCCTATAGGGCCAGAACAGTGAGCTTGCTCAGAACCAAAGAACTGTGCTTCCTACACACACGGGGCATATCTAGTTCAACTCTGCTTAGGAAACTGACCAGAACAGTAGCTTCTTTTCAGTCCAATACACTGTACTTGCTGGGAACAGACGCGAGTGCTACTTGCACTGTGTATGGCAATGGGAGCGCAACAGTGACTCTTCTTAGCAGAAAACAACTCTTGCTCGTAGGACCAGAAACTGCATGGGATTCTACTCCGTTTAGGACTGGGAAACAAACGCTAGCTCGCCTTGCAAGAAACACACTCTGCTTTTGAGAAAACAGCACTCTTCTACTCTCCTGTGTTTCCTATAGGGCCAGAACAGTGAGCTTGCTCAGAACAAAAGAACTGTGCTTCCTACACACACGGGGCATATCTACTTCAACTCTGCTTAGGAAACTGACCAGAACAGTAGCTTCTCTTCAGTCCAATACACTGTACTTGCTGGGAACAGACTCGAGTGCTACTTGCACTGTGTATGGCAATGGGAGCGCAATAGTGACTCTTCTTAGCAGAAAACAACTCTTGCTCGTAGGACCAGAAACTGCATGGGATTCAACTCCGTTTAGGACTGGGAAACAAACGCTAGCTCGCTTTGCAAGAAACACACTCTGCTTTTGAGAAAACAGCACTCTTCTACTCTCCTGTGTTTCCTATAGGGCCAGAACAGTGAGCTTGCTCAGAACCAAAGAACTGTGCTTTCTACACACACGGGGCATATCTAGTTCAACTCTGCTTAGGAAACTGACCAGAACAGTAGCTTCTCTTCAGTCCAATACACTGTACTTGCTGGGAACAGACGCCAGTGCTATTTGCACTGTGTATGGCAATGGGAGCGCAATAGTGACTCTTCTTAGCAGAAAACAACTCTTGCTCGTAGGACCAGAAACTGCATGGGATTCTACTCCGTTTAGGACTGGGAAACAAACGCTAGCTCGCCTTGCAAGAAACACACTCTGCTTTTGAGAAAACAGCACTCTTCTACTCTCCTGTGTTTCCTATAGGGCCAGAACAGTGAGCTTGCTCAGAACCAAAGAACTGTGCTTCCTACACACACGGGGCATATCTAGTTCAACTCTGCTTAGGAAACTGACCAGAACAGTAGCTTCTCTTCAGTCCAATACACTGTACTTGCTGGGAACAGACGCGAGTGCTATTTGCACTGTGTATGGCAATGGGAGTGCAATAGTGACTCTTCTTAGCAGAAAACAACTCTTGCTCGTAGGACCAGAAACTGCATGGGATTCAACTCCGTTTAGGACTGGGAAACAAACGCTAGCTCGCCTTGCAAGAAACACACTCTGCTTTTGAGAAAACAGCACTCTTCTACTCTCCTGTGTTTCCTATAGGGCCAGAACAGTGAGCTTGCTCAGAACAAAAGAACTGTGCTTCCTACACACACGGGCCATATCTAGTTCAACTCTGCTTAGGAAACTGACCAGAACAGTAGCTTCTCTTCAGTCCAATACACTGTACTTGCTGGGAACAGACGCGAGTGCTATTTGCACTGTGTATGGCAATGGGAGCGCAATAGTGACTCTTCTTAGCAGAAAACAACTCTTGCTTGTAGGACCAGAATCTGCATGGGATTCAACTCCGTTTAGGACTGGGAAACAAACGCTAGCTCGCCTTGCAAGAAACACACTCTGCTTTTGAGAAAACAGCACTCTTCTACTCTCCTGTGTTTCCTATAGGGCCAGAACAGTGAGCTTGCTCAGAACAAAAGAACTGTGCTTCCTACACACACGGGGCATATCTAGTTCAACTCTGCTTAGGAAACTGACCAGAACAGTAGCTTCTCTTCAGTCCAATACACTGTACTTGCTGGGAACAGACGCGAGTGCTATTTGCACTGTGTATGACAATGGGAGCGCAATAGTGACTCTTCTTAGCAGAAAACAACTCTTGCTCGTAGGACCAGAAACTGCATGGGATTGTACTCCGCTTAGGACTGGGAAACAAACGCTAGCTCGCCTTGCAAGAAACACACTCTGCTTTTGAGAAAACAGCACTCTTCTACTCTCCTGTGTTTCCTATAGGGCCAGAACAGTGAGCTTGCTCAGAACCAAAGAACTGTGCTTCCTACACACACGGGGCATATCTAGTTCAACTCTGCTTAGGAAACTGACCAGAACAGTAGCTTCTCTTCAGTCCAATACACTGTACTTGCTGGGAACAGACGCGAGTGCTATTTGCACTGTGTATGGCAATGGGAGCGCAATAGTGACTCTTCTTAGCAGAAAACAACTCTGCTCGTAGGACCAGAAACTGCATGGGATTCAACTCCGTTTAGGACTGGGAAACAAACGCTAGCTCGCCTTGCAAGAAACACACTCTGCTTTTGAGAAAACAGCACTCTTCTACTCTCCTGTGTTTCCTATAGGGCCAGAACAGTGAGCTTGCTCAGAACAAAAGAACTGTGCTTCCTACACACACGGGGCATATCTAGTTCAACTCTGCTTAAGAAACTGACAAGAACAGTAGCTTCTCTTCAGTCCAATACACTGTACTTGCTGGGAATAGACGCGAGTGCTGTTTGCACTGTGTATGGCAATGGGAGCGCAATAGTGACTCTTCTTAGCAGAAAACAACTCTTGCTCGTAGGACCAGAAACTGCATGGGATTCTACTCCGTTTAGGACTGGGAAACAAACGCTAGCTCGCCTTGCAAGAAACACACTCTGCTTTTGAGAAAACAGCACTCTTCTACTCTCCTGTGTTTCCTATAGGGCCAGAACAGTGAGCTTGCTCAGAACAAAAGAACTGTGCTTCCTACACACACGGGGCATATCTAGTTCAACTCTGCTTAGGAAACTGACCAGAACAGTAGCTTCTCTTCAGTCCAATACACTGTACTTGCTGGGAACAGACGCGAGTGCTATTTGCACTGTGTATGGCAATGGGAGCGCAACAGTGACTCTTCTAAGCAGAAAACAACTCTTGCTCGTAGGACCAGAAACTGCATGGGATTCAACTCCGTTTAGGACTGGGAAACAAACGCTAGCTCGCCTTGCAAGAAACACACTCTGCTTTTGAGAAAACAGCACTCTTCTACTCTCCTGTGTTTCCTATAGGGCCAGAACAGTGAGCTTGCTCAGAACAAAAGAACTGTGCTTCCTACACACACGGGGCATATCTAGTTCAACTCTGCTTAGGAAACTGACCAGAACAGTAGCTTCTCTTCAGTCCAATACACTGTACTTGCTGGGAACAGACGCGAGTGCTATTTGCACTGTGTATGGCAATGGGAGCGCAATAGTGACTCTTCTTAGCAGAAAACAACTCTTGCTCGTAGGACCAGAAACTGCATGGGATTCAACTCCGTTTAGGACTGGGAAACAAACGCTAGCTCGCCTTGCAAGAAACACACTCTGCTTTTGAGAAAACAGCACTCTTCTACTCTCCTGTGTTTCCTATAGGGCCAGAACAGTGAGCTTGCTCAGAACCAAAGAACTGTGCTTCCTACACACACGGGGCATATCTAGTTCAACTCTGCTTAAGAAACTGACAAGAACAGTAGCTTCTCTTCAGTCCAATACACTGTACTTGCTGGGAATAGACGCGAGTGCTGTTTGCACTGTGTATGGCAATGGGAGCGCAATAGTGACTCTTCTTAGCAGAAAACAACTCTTGCTCGTAGGACCAGAAACTGCATGGGATTCTACTCCGTTTAGGACTGGGAAACAAACGCTAGCTCGCCTTGCAAGAAACACACTCTGCTTTTGAGAAAACAGCACTCTTCTACTCTCCTGTGTTTCCTATAGGGCCAGAACAGTGAGCTTGCTCAGAACAAAAGAACTGTGCTTCCTACACACACGGGGCATATCTAGTTCAACTCTCCTTAGGAAACTGACCAGAACAGTAGCTTCTCTTCAGTCCAATACACTGTACTTGCTGGGAACAGACGCGAGTGCTATTTGCACTGTGTATGGCAATGGGAGCGCAATAGTGACTCTTCTTAGCAGAAAACAACTCTTGCTCGTAGGACCAGAAACTGCATGGGATTCAACTCCGTTTAGGACTGGGAAACAAACGCTAGCTCGCCTTGCAAGAAACACACTCTGCTTTTGAGAAAACAGCACTCTTCTACTCTCCTGTGTTTCCTATAGGGCCAGAACAGTGAGCTTGCTCAGAACAAAAGAACTGTGCTTCCTACACACACGGGGTATATCTAGTTCAACTCTGCTTAGGAAACTGACCAGAACAGTAGCTTCTCTTCAGTCCAATACACTGTACTTGCTGGGAACAGACGCGAGTGCTATTTGCACTGTGTATGGCAATGGGAGCGCAATAGTGACTCTTCTTAGCAGAAAACAACTCTGCTCGTAGGACCAGAAACTGCATGGGATTCAACTCCGTTTAGGACTGGGAAACAAACGCTAGCTCGCCTTGCAAGAAACACACTCTGCTTTTGAGAAAACAGCACTCTTCTACTCTCCTGTGTTTCCTATAGGGCCAGAACAGTGAGCTTGCTCAGAACAAAAGAACTGTGCTTCCTACACACACGGGGCATATCTAGTTCAACTCTGCTTAAGAAACTGACCAGAACAGTAGCTTCTCTTCAGTCCAATACACTGTACTTGCTGGGAATAGACGCGATGCTGTTTGCACTGTGTATGGCAATGGGAGCGCAATAGTGACTCTTCTTAGCAGAAAACAACTCTTGCTCGTAGGACCAGAAACTGCATGGGATTCTACTCCGTTTAGGACTGGGAAACAAACGCTAGCTCGCCTTGCAAGAAACACACTCTGCTTTTGAGAAAACAGCACTCTTCTACTCTCCTGTGTTTCCTATAGGGCCAGAACAGTGAGCTTGCTCAGAACAAAAGAACTGTGCTTCCTACACACACGGGGCATATCTAGTTCAACTCTGCTTAGGAAACTGACCAGAACAGTAGCTTCTCTTCAGTCCAATACACTGTACTTGCTGGAAACAGACGCGAGTGCTATTTGCACTGTGTATGGCAATGGGAGTGCAATAGTGACTCTTCTTAGCAGAAAACAACTCTTGCTCGTAGGACCACAAACTGCATGGGATTCTACTCCGTTTAGGACTGGGAAACAAACGCTAGCTCGCCTTGCAAGAAACACACTCTGCTTTTGAGAAAACAGCACTCTTCTACTCTCCTGTGTTTCCTATAGGGCCAGAACAGTGAGCTTGCTCAGAACAAAAGAACTGTGCTTCCTACACACACGGGGCATATCTAGTTCAACTCTGCTTAAGAAACTGACAAGAACAGTAGCTTCTCTTCAGTCCAATACACTGTACTTGCTGGGAATAGACGCGAGTGCTGTTTGCACTGTGTATGGCAATGGGAGCGCAATAGTGACTCTTCTTAGCAGAAAACAACTCTTGCTCGTAGGACCAGAAACTGCATGGGATTCTACTCCGTTTAGGACTGGGAAACAAACGCTAGCTCGCCTTGCAAGAAACACACTCTGCTTTTGAGAAAACAGCACTCTTCTACTCTCCTGTGTTTCCTATAGGGCCAGAACAGTGAGCTTGCTCAGAACCAAAGAACTGTGCTTCCTACACACACGGGGCATATCTAGTTCAACTCTGCTTAGGAAACTGACCAGAACAGTAGCTTCTCTTCAGTCCAATACACTGTACTTGCTGGGAACAGACGCGAGTGCTATTTGCACTGTGTATGGCAATGGGAGCGCAATAGTGACTCTTCTTAGCAGAAAACAACTCTGCTCGTAGGACCAGAAACTGCATGGGATTCAACTCCGTTTAGGACTGGGAAACAAACGCTAGCTCGCCTTGCAAGAAACACACTCTGCTTTTGAGAAAACAGCACTCTTCTACTCTCCTGTGTTTCCTATAGGGCCAGAACAGTGAGCTTGCTCAGAACAAAAGAACTGTGCTTCCTACACACACGGGGCATATCTAGTTCAACTCTGCTTAAGAAACTGACAAGAACAGTAGCTTCTCTTCAGTCCAATACACTGTACTTGCTGGGAATAGACGCGAGTGCTGTTTGCACTGTGTATGGCAATGGGAGCGCAATAGTGACTCTTCTTAGCAGAAAACAACTCTTGCTCGTAGGACCAGAAACTGCATGGGATTCTACTCCGTTTAGGACTGGGAAACAAACGCTAGCTCGCCTTGCAAGAAACACACTCTGCTTTTGAGAAAACAGCACTCTTCTACTCTCCTGTGTTTCCTATAGGGCCAGAACAGTGAGCTTGCTCAGAACAAAAGAACTGTGCTTCCTACACACACGGGGCATATCTAGTTCAACTCTGCTTAGGAAACTGACCAGAACAGTAGCTTCTCTTCAGTCCAATACACTGTACTTGCTGGGAACAGACGCGAGTGCTATTTGCACTGTGTATGGCAATGGGAGCGCAACAGTGACTCTTCTAAGCAGAAAACAACTCTTGCTCGTAGGACCAGAAACTGCATGGGATTCAACTCCGTTTAGGACTGGGAAACAAACGCTAGCTCGCCTTGCAAGAAACACACTCTGCTTTTGAGAAAACAGCACTCTTCTACTCTCCTGTGTTTCCTATAGGGCCAGAACAGTGAGCTTGCTCAGAACAAAAGAACTGTGCTTCCTACACACATGGGCCATATCTAGTTCAACTCTGCTTAGGAAACTGACCAGAACAGTAGCTTCTCTTCAGTCCAATACACTGTACTTGCTGGGAACAGACGCGAGTGCTATTTGCACTGTGTATGGCAATGGGAGCGCAATAGTGACTCTTCTTAGCAGAAAACAACTCTTGCTCGTAGGACCAGAAACTGCATGGGATTCAACTCCGTTTAGGACTGGGAAACAAACGCCAGCTCGCCTTGCAAGAAACACACTCTGCTTTTGAGAAAACAGCACTCTTCTACTCTCCTGTGTTTCCTATAGGGCCAGAACAGTGAGCTTGCTCAGAACCAAAGAACTGTGCTTCCTACACACACGGGGCATATCTAGTTCAACTCTGCTTAAGAAACTGACAAGAACAGTAGCTTCTCTTCAGTCCAATACACTGTACTTGCTGGGAATAGACGCGAGTGCTGTTTGCACTGTGTATGGCAATGGGAGCGCAATAGTGACTCTTCTTAGCAGAAAACAACTCTTGCTCGTAGGACCAGAAACTGCATGGGATTCTACTCCGTTTAGGACTGGGAAACAAACGCTAGCTCGCCTTGCAAGAAACACACTCTGCTTTTGAGAAAACAGCACTCTTCTACTCTCCTGTGTTTCCTATAGGGCCAGAACAGTGAGCTTGCTCAGAACAAAAGAACTGTGCTTCCTACACACACGGGGCATATCTAGTTCAACTCTCCTTAGGAAACTGACCAGAACAGTAGCTTCTCTTCAGTCCAATACACTGTACTTGCTGGGAACAGACGCGAGTGCTATTTGCACTGTGTATGGCAATGGGAGCGCAATAGTGACTCTTCTTAGCAGAAAACAACTCTTGCTCGTAGGACCAGAAACTGCATGGGATTCAACTCCGTTTAGGACTGGGAAACAAACGCTAGCTCGCCTTGCAAGAAACACACTCTGCTTTTGAGAAAACAGCACTCTTCTACTCTCCTGTGTTTCCTATAGGGCCAGAACAGTGAGCTTGCTCAGAACAAAAGAACTGTGCTTCCTACACACACTGGGTATATCTAGTTCAACTCTGCTTAGGAAACTGACCAGAACAGTAGCTTCTCTTCAGTCCAATACACTGTACTTGCTGGGAACAGACGCGAGTGCTATTTGCACTGTGTATGGCAATGGGAGCGCAATAGTGACTCTTCTTAGCAGAAAACAACTCTGCTCGTAGGACCAGAAACTGCATGGGATTCAACTCCGTTTAGGACTGGGAAACAAACGCTAGCTCGCCTTGCAAGAAACACACTCTGCTTTTGAGAAAACAGCACTCTTCTACTCTCCTGTTTCCTATAGGGCCAGAACAGTGAGCTTGCTCAGAACAAAAGAACTGTGCTTCCTACACACACGGGGCATATCTAGTTCAACTCTGCTTAAGAAACTGACAAGAACAGTAGCTTCTCTTCAGTCCAATACACTGTACTTGCTGGGAATAGACGCGATGCTGTTTGCACTGTGTATGGCAATGGGAGCGCAATAGTGACTCTTCTTAGCAGAAAACAACTCTTGCTCGTAGGACCAGAAACTGCATGGGATTCTACTCCGTTTAGGACTGGGAAACAAACGCTAGCTCGCCTTGCAAGAAACACACTCTGCTTTTGAGAAAACAGCACTCTTCTACTCTCCTGTGTTTCCTATAGGGCCAGAACAGTGAGCTTGCTCAGAACCAAAGAACTGTGCTTCCTACACACACGGGGCATATCTAGTTCAACTCTGCTTAGGAAACTGACCAGAACAGTAGCTTCTCTTCAGTCCAATACACTGTACTTGCTGGAAACAGACGCGAGTGCTATTTGCACTGTGTATGGCAATGGGAGTGCAATAGTGACTCTTCTTAGCAGAAAACAACTCTTGCTCGTAGGACCACAAACTGCATGGGATTCTACTCCGTTTAGGACTGGGAAACAAACGCTAGCTCGCCTTGCAAGAAACACACTCTGCTTTTGAGAAAACAGCACTCTTCTACTCTCCTGTGTTTCCTATAGGGCCAGAACAGTGAGCTTGCTCAGAACAAAAGAACTGTGCTTCCTACACACACGGGGCATATCTAGTTCAACTCTGCTTAAGAAACTGACAAGAACAGTAGCTTCTCTTCAGTCCAATACACTGTACTTGCTGGGAATAGACGCGAGTGCTGTTTGCACTGTGTATGGCAATGGGAGCGCAATAGTGACTCTTCTTAGCAGAAAACAACTCTTGCTCGTAGGACCAGAAACTGCATGGGATTCTACTCCGTTTAGGACTGGGAAACAAACGCTAGCTCGCCTTGCAAGAAACACACTCTGCTTTTGAGAAAACAGCACTCTTCTACTCTCCTGTGTTTCCTATAGGGCCAGAACAGTGAGCTTGCTCAGAACAAAAGAACTGTGCTTCCTACACACACGGGGCATATCTAGTTCAACTCTGCTTAGGAAACTGACCAGAACAGTAGCTTCTCTTCAGTCCAATACACTGTACTTGCTGGGAACAGACGCGAGTGCTATTTGCACTGTGTATGGCAATGGGAGCGCAATAGTGACTCTTCTTAGCAGAAAACAACTCTTGCTCGTAGGACCAGAAACTGCATGGGATTCAACTCCGTTTAGGACTGGGAAACAAACGCTAGATCGCCTTGCAAGAAACACACTCTGCTTTTGAGAAAACAGCACTCTTCTACTCTCCTGTGTTTCCTATAGGGCCAGAACAGTGAGCTTGCTCAGAACAAAAGAACTGTGCTTCCTACACACACGGGGTATATCTAGTTCAACTCTGCTTAGGAAACTGACCAGAACAGTAGCTTCTCTTCAGTCCAATACACTGTACTTGCTGGGAACAGACGCGAGTGCTATTTGCACTGTGTATGGCAATGGGAGCGCAATAGTGACTCTTCTTAGCAGAAAACAACTTTTGCTCGTAGGACCACAAACTGCATGGGATTCAACTCCGTTTAGGACTGGGAAACAAACGCTAGCTCGCCTTGCAAGAAACACACTCTGCTTTTGAGAAAACAGCACTCTTCTACTCTCCTGTGTTTCCTATAGGGCCAGAACAGTGAGCTTGCTCAGAACAAAAGAACTGTGCTTCCTACACACACGGGGCATATCTAGTTCAACTCTCCTTAGGAAACTGACCAGAACAGTAACTTCTCTTCAGTCCAATACACTGTACTTGCTGGGAACAGACGCGAGTGCTATTTGCACTGTGTATGGCAATGGGAGCGCAATAGTGACTCTTCTTAGCAGAAAACAACTCTTGCTCGTAGGACCAGAATCTGCATGGGATTCAACTCCGTTTAGGACTGGGAAACAAACGCTAGCTCGCCTTGCAAGAAACACACTCTGCTTTTGAGAAAACAGCACTCTTCTACTCTCCTGTGTTTCCTATAGGGCCAGAACAGTGAGCATGCTCAGAACAAAAGAACTGTGCTTCCTACACACACGGGGCATATCTAGTTCAACTCTGCTTAGGAAGCTGACCAGAACAGTAGCTTCTCTTCAGTCCAATACACTGTACTTGCTGGGAACAGACGCGAGTGCTATTTGCACTGTGTATGGCAATGGGAGCGCAATAGTGACTCTTCTTAGCAGAAAACAACTGTTGCTCGTAGGACCAGAAACTGCATGGGATTCTACTCCGTTTAGGACTGGGAAACAAACGCTAGATCGCCTTGCAAGAAACACACTCTGCTTTTGAGAAAACAGCACTCTTCTACTCTCCTGTGTTTCCTATAGGGCCAGAACAGTGAGCTTGCTCAGAACAAAAGAACTGTGCTTCCTACACACACGGGGCATATCTAGTTCAACTCTGCTTAGCAAACTGACCAGAACAGTAGCTTCTCTTCAGTCCAATACACTGTACTTGCTGGGAACAGACGCGAGTGCTATTTGCACTGTGTATGGCAATGGGAGCGCAATAGTGACTCTTCTTAGCAGAAAACAACTCTTGCTCGTAGGACCAGAAACTGCATGGGATTCAACTCCGTTTAGGACTGGGAAACAAACGCTAGCTCGCCTTGCAAGAAACACACTCTGCTTTTGAGAAAACAGCACTCTTCTACTCTCCTGTGTTTCCTATAGGGCCAGAACAGTGAGCTTGCTCAGAACTAAAGAACTGTGCTTCCTACACACACGGGCCATATCTAGTTCAACTCTGCTTAGGAAACTGACCAGAACAGTAGCTTCTCTTCAGTCCAATACACTGTACTTGCTGGGAACAGACGCGAGTGCTATTTGCACTGTGTATGGCAATGGGAGCGCAATAGTGACTCTTCTTAGCAGAAAACAACTCTTGCTCGTAGGACCAGAAACTGCATGGGATTCTACTCCGTTTAGGACTGGGAAACAAACGCTAGCTCGCCTTGCAAGAAACACACTCTGCTTTTGAGAAAACAGCACTCTTCTACTCTCCTGTGTTTCCTATAGGGCCAGAACAGTGAGCTTGCTCAGAACCAAAGAACTGTGCTTCCTACACACACGGGGCATATCTAGTTCAACTCTGCTTAGGAAACTGACCAGAACAGTAGCTTCTCTTCAGTCCAATACACTGTACTTGCTGGTAACAGACGCGAGTGCTATTTGCACTGTGTATGGCAATGGGAGCGCAATAGTGACTCTTCTTAGCAGAAAACAACTCTTGCTCGTAGGACCAGAAACTGCATGGGATTCAACTCCGTTTAGGACTGGGAAACAAACGCTACCTCGCCTTGCAAGAAACACACTCTGCTTTTGAGAAAACAGCACTCTTCTACTCTCCTGTGTTTCCTATAGGGCCAGAACAGTGAGCTTGCTCAGAACCAAAGAACTGTGCTTCCTACACACACGGGGCATATCTAGTTCAACTCTGCTTAGGAAACTGACCAGAACAGTAGCTTCTTTTCAGTCCAATACACTGTACTTGCTGGGAACAGACGCGAGTGCTATTTGCACTGTGTATGGCAATGGGAGCGCAATAGTGACTCTTCTTAGCAGAAAACAACTCTTGCTCGTAGGACCAGAAACTGCATGGGATTCAACTCCGTTTAGGACTGGGAAACAAACGCTAGCTCGCCTTGCAAGAAACACACTCTGCTTTTGAGAAAACAGCACTCTTCTACTCTCCTGTGTTTCCTATAGGGCCAGAACAGTGAGCTTGCTCAGAACCAAAGAACTGTGCTTCCTACACACATGGGCCATATCTAGTTCAACTCTGCTTAGGAAACTGACCAGAACAGTAGCTTCTCTTCAGTCCAATACACTGTTCTTGCTGGGAACAGACGCGAGTGCTATTTGCACTGTGTATGGCAATGGGAGCGCAATAGTGACTCTTCTTAGCAGAAAACAACTCTTGCTCGTAGGACCAGAAACTGCATGGGATTCAACTCCGTTTAGGACTGGGAAACAAACGCTAGCTCGCCTTGCAAGAAACACACTCTGCTTTTGAGAAAACAGCACTCTTCTACTCTCCTGTGTTTCCTATAGGGCCAGAACAGTGAGCTTGCTCAGAACCAAAGAACTGTGCTTCCTACACACACGGGGCATATCTAGTTCAACTCTGCTTAGGAAACTGACCAGAACAGTAGCTTCTTTTCAGTCCAATACACTGTACTTGCTGGGAACAGACGCGAGTGCTACTTGCACTGTGTATGGCAATGGGAGCGCAACAGTGACTCTTCTTAGCAGAAAACAACTCTTGCTCGTAGGACCAGAAACTGCATGGGATTCAACTCTGTTTAGGACTGGGAAACAAACGCTAGCTCGCCTTGCAAGAAACACACTCTGCTTTTGAGAAAACAGCACTCTTCTACTCTCCTGTGTTTCCTATAGGGCCAGAACAGTGAGCTTGCTCAGAACCAAAGAACTGTGCTTCCTACACACACGGGGCATATCTAGTTCAACTCTGCTTAGGAAACTGACCAGAACAGTAGCTTCTTTTCAGTCCAATACACTGTACTTGCTGGGAACAGACGCGAGTGCTACTTGCACTGTGTATGGCAATGGGAGCGCAACAGTGACTCTTCTTAGCAGAAAACAACTCTTGCTCGTAGGACCAGAAACTGCATGGGATTCTACTCCGTTTAGGACTGGGAAACAAACGCTAGCTCGCCTTGCAAGAAACACACTCTGCTTTTGAGAAAACAGCACTCTTCTACTCTCCTGTGTTTCCTATAGGGCCAGAACAGTGAGCTTGCTCAGAACAAAAGAACTGTGCTTCCTACACACACGGGGCATATCTACTTCAACTCTGCTTAGGAAACTGACCAGAACAGTAGCTTCTCTTCAGTCCAATACACTGTACTTGCTGGGAACAGACTCGAGTGCTACTTGCACTGTGTATGGCAATGGGAGCGCAATAGTGACTCTTCTTAGCAGAAAACAACTCTTGCTCGTAGGACCAGAAACTGCATGGGATTCAACTCCGTTTAGGACTGGGAAACAAACGCTAGCTCGCTTTGCAAGAAACACACTCTGCTTTTGAGAAAACAGCACTCTTCTACTCTCCTGTGTTTCCTATAGGGCCAGAACAGTGAGCTTGCTCAGAACCAAAGAACTGTGCTTCCTACACACACGGGGCATATCTAGTTCAACTCTGCTTAGGAAACTGACCAGAACAGTAGCTTCTCTTCAGTCCAATACACTGTACTTGCTGGGAACAGACGCGAGTGCTATTTGCACTGTGTATGGCAATGGGAGCGCAATAGTGACTCTTCTTAGCAGAAAACAACTCTTGCTCGTAGGACCAGAAACTGCATGGGATTCAACTCCGTTTAGGACTGGGAAACAAACGCTAGCTCGCCTTGCAAGAAACACACTCTGCTTTTGAGAAAACAGCACTCTTCTACTCTCCTGTGTTTATTCCTATAGGGCCAGAACAGTGAGCTTGCTCAGAACAAAAGAACTGTGCTTCCTACACACACGGGGCATATCTAGTTCAACTCTGCTTAGGAAACTGACCAGAACAGTAGCTTCTCTTCAGTCCAATACACTGTACTTGCCGGGAACAGACGCGAGTGCTATTTGCACTGTGTATGGCAATGGGAGCGCAATAGTGACTCTTCTTGGCAGAAAACAACTCTTGCTCGTAGGACCAGAAACAGCGTGGGATTCAACTCCGTTTAGGACTGGGAAACAAACGCTAGCTCGCCTTGCAAGAAACACACTCTGCTTTTGAGAAAACAGCACTCTTCTACTCTCCTGAGTTTCCTATAGGGCCAGAACAGTGAGCTTGCTCAGAACAAAAGAACTGTGCTTCCTACACACACGGGCCATATCTAGTTCAACTCTGCTTAGGAAACTGACAAGAACAGTAGCTTCTCTTCAGTCCAATACACTGTACTTGCTGGGAACAGACGCGAGTGCTATTTGCACTGTGTATGGCAATGGGAGCGCAATAGTGACTCTTCTTAGCAGAAAACAACTCTTGCTCGTAGGACCAGAAACTGCATGGGATTCAACTCCGTTTAGGACTGGGAAACAAACGCTAGCTCGCCTTGCAAGAAACACACTCTGCTTTTGAGAAAACAGCACTCTTCTACTCTCCTGTGTTTCCTATAGGGCCAGAACAGTGAGCTTGCTGAGAACAAAAGAACTGTGTTTCCTACACACACGGGGCATATCTAGTTCAACTCTGCTTAGGAAACTGACCAGAACAGTAGCTTCTCTTCAGTCCAATACACTGTACTTGCTAGGAACAGACGCGAGTGCTATTTGCACTGTGTATGGCAATGGGAGCACAATAGTGACTCTTCTTAGCAGAAAACAACTCTTGCTCGTAGGACCAGAAACTGCATGGGATTGAACTCCGTTTAGGACTGGGAAACAAACGCTACCTCGCCTTGCAAGAAACACACTCTGCTTTTGAGAAAACAGCACTCTTCTACTCTCTTGTGTTTCCTATAGGGCCAGAACAGTGAGCTTGCTCAGAACAAAAGAACTGTGCTTCCTACACACACGGGGCATATCTAGTTAAACTCTGCTTAGGAAACTGACCAGAACAGTAGCTTCTCTTCAGTCCAATACACTGTACTTGCTGGGAACAGACGCGAGTGCTATTTGCACTGTGTATGGCAATGGGAGCGCAATAGTGACTCTTCTTAGCAGAAAACAACTCTTGCTCGTAGGACCAGAATCTGCATGGGATTCAACTCCGTTTAGGACTGGGAAACAAACGCTAGCTCGCCTTGCAAGAAACACACTCTGCTTTTGAGAAAACAGCACTCTTCTACTCTCCTGTGTTTCCTATAGGGCCAGAACAGTGAGCTTGCTCAGAACAAAAGAACTGTGCTTCCTACACACACGGGGCATATCTAGTTCAACTCTGCTTAGGAAACTGACCAGAACAGTAGCTTCTCTTCAGTCCAATACACTGTACTTGCTGGGAACAGACTCGAGTGCTATTTGCACTGTGTATGGCAATGGGAGTGCAATAGTGACTCTTCTTAGCAGAAAACAACTCTTGCTCGTAGGACCAGAAACTGCATGGGATTCAACTCCGTTTAGGACTGGGAAACAAACGCTAGCTCGCCTTGCAAGAAACACACTCTGCTTTTGAGAAAACAGCACTCTTCTACTCTCCTGTGTTTCCTATAGGGCCAGAACAGTGAGCTTGCTCAGAACCAAAGAACTGTGCTTCCTACACACACGGGGCATATCTAGTTCAACTCTGCTTAGGAAACTGACCAGAACAGTAGCTTCTCTTCAGTCCAATACACTGTACTTGCTGGGAACAGACGCGAGTGCTATTTGCACTGTGTATGGCAATGGGAGCGCAATAGTGACTCTTCTTAGCAGAAAACAACTCTTGCTCGTAGGACCAGAAACAGCGTGGGATTCAACTCCGTTTAGGACTGGGAAACAAACGCTAGCTCGCCTTGCAAGAAACACACTCTGCTTTTGAGAAAACAGCACTCTTCTACTCTCCTGTGTTTCCTATAGGGCCAGAACAGTGAGCTTGCTCAGAACCAAAGAACTGTGCTTCCTACACACACGGGGCATATCTAGTTCAACTCTGCTTAGGAAACTGACCAGAACAGTAGCTTCTCTTCAGTCCAATACACTGTACTTGCTGGGAACAGACGCGAGTGCTATTTGCACTGTGTATGGCAATGGGAGCGCAATAGTGACTCTTCTTAGCAGAAAACAACTCTTGCTCGTAGGACCACAAACTGCATGGGATTCTACTCCGTTTAGGACTGGGAAACAAACGCTAGCTCGCCTTGCAAGAAACACACTCTGCTTTTGAGAAAACAGCACTCTTCTACTCTCCTGTGTTTCCTATAGGGCCAGAACAGTGAGCTTGCTCAGAACAAAAGAACTGTGCTTCCTACACACACGGGGCATATCTAGTTCAACTCTGCTTAGGAAACTGACCAGAACAGTAGCTTCTCTTCAGTCCAATACACTGTACTTGCTGGGAACAGACGCGAGTGCTATTTGCACTGTGTATGGCAATGGGAGCGCAATAGTGACTCTTCTTAGCAGAAAACAACTCTTGCTCGTAGGACCAGAATCTGCATGGGATTCAACTCGGTTAAGGACTGGGAAACAAATGCTAGCTCGCCTTGCAAGAAACACACTCTGCTTTTGAGAAAACAGCACTCTTCTACTCTCCTGTGTTTCCTATAGGGCCAGAACAGTGAGCTTGCTCAGAACAAAAGAACTGTGCTTCCTACACACACGGGGCATATCTAGTTCAACTCTGCTTAGGAAACTGACCAGAACAGTAGCTTCTCTTCAGTCCAATACACTGTACTTGCTGGGAACAGACGCGAGTGCTATTTGCACTGTGTATGGCAATGGGAGCGCAATAGTGACTCTTCTTAGCAGAAAACAACTCTTGCTCGTAGGACCACAAACTGCATGGGATTCTACTCCGTTTAGGACTGGGAAACAAACGCTAGCTCGCCTTGCAAGAAACACACTCTGCTTTTGAGAAAACAGCACTCTTCTACTCTCCTGTGTTTCCCATAGGGCCAGAACAGTGAGCTTGCTCAGAACCAAAGAACTGTGCTTCCTACACACACGGGGCATATCTAGTTCAACTCTGCTTAGGAAACTGACCAGAACAGTAGCTTCTCTTGAGTCCAATACACTGTACTTGCTGGGAACAGACGCGAGTGCTATTTGCACTGTGTATGGCAATGGGAGCGCAATAGTGACTCTTCTTAGCAGAAAACAACTCTTGCTCGTAGGACCAGAAACAGCGTGGGATTCAACTCCGTTTAGGACTGGGAAACAAACGCTAGCTCGCCTTGCAAGAAACACACTCTGCTTTTGAGAAAACAGCACTCTTCTACTCTCCTGTGTTTCCTATAGGGCCAGAACAGTGAGCTTGCTCAGAACCAAAGAACTGTGCTTCCTACACACACGGGGCATATCTAGTTCAACTCTGCTTAGGAAACTGACCAGAACAGTAGCTTCTCTTCAGTCCAATACACTGTACTTGCCGGGAACAGACGCGAGTGCTATTTGCACTGTGTATGGCAATGGGAGCGCAATAGTGACTCTTCTTAGCAGAAAACAACTCTTGCTAGTAGGACCAGAAACAGCGTGGGATTCAACTCCGTTTAGGACTGGGAAACAAACGCTAGCTCGCCTTGCAAGAAACACACTCTGCTTTTGAGAAAACAGCACTCTTCTACTCTCCTGTGTTTCCTATAGGGCCAGAACAGTGAGCTTGCTCAGAACAAAAGAACTGTGCTTCCTACACACACGGGGCATATCTAGTTCAACTCTGCTTAGGAAACTGACAAGAACAGTAGCTTCTCTTCAGTCCAATACACTGTACTTGCTGGGAACAGACGCGAGTGCTATTTGCACTGTGTATGGCAATGGGAGCGCAATAGTGACTCTTCTTAGCAGAAAACAACTCTTGCTCGTAGGACCAGAAACTGCATGGGATTCAACTCCGTTTAGGACTGGGAAACAAACGCTAGCTCGCCTTGCAAGAAACGCACTCTGCTTTTGAGAAAACAGCACTCTTCTACTCTCCTGTGTTTCCTATAGGGCCAGAACAGTGAGCTTGCTGAGAACAAAAGAACTGTGTTTCCTACACACACGGGGCATATCTAGTTCAACTCTGCTTAGGAAACTGACAAGAACAGTAGCTTCTCTTCAGTCCAATACACTGTACTTGCTGGGAACAGACGCGAGTGCTATTTGCAGTGTGTATGGCAATGGGAGCACAATAGTGACTCTTCTTAGCAGAAAACAACTCTTGCTCGTAGGACCAGAAACTGCATGGGAATCAACTCCGTTTAGGATG